>NC_069382.1:133521285-133821285 GCF_027475565.1 Acinonyx jubatus | reverse complement strand
AGAAACTTGGGAGCAAAACACTGGTGTATTCTTCTTATATTTTGAGTTCAGTTTTCACTGTCTCTAGTCTCCTGAAGTCAATCACCAGTTCATGAGTTTTCCCAAAGGACATTATATCTGGGTTTCCTATCTCTCCTCCTAACCCACATTATTTCTCTGGGGCCACTGCCATGTGACAACAATGTTTATCTTAGAATCGCCATTTCTTTTGCTCTCAAGTTCAAGGTGAATATCTATCACAATTTGAAATTAAGATTAAGAAATCAGAATTTCTTTTTCTCAGATGAAATACATAGTTATCTGATTTACCCACTGAAGTCATTTCCCTTCTCTTTTTTTAATTTTTTTTTTACAACCTTTAAGATTTCTATTCTTTTGGAGTTCTACAAGTTTTTGTCAGTTGGTTGGCACCTGGGACTTATTAGCTTTCTGTATCTATCTGCACTGCTGGCAAAACATTTCTCTTGTCCACTAATTTCCTTGGCTTTTGTTTTGCAGTGTGGCTCAAAATTTTACTTCCTCACCCATGACCGTTAGTATAGAATACTTTATTCATGTAACTTTGGCAGAAATAAAATAAAACCACGGTAGACCTAGAATTTTATTGTTGACATTTGCTTAGTAGTTTCATGCCTCCCAGCAGTGAAAACCAGAGGTGGTTTTCAGGCTCACTTACAGGAGAGAGAACAATGATGAAGCTAATGGCAGAGAGCACCATCAATCAACAAAGAGCAGTATCAGCAATACGGACTGGATTTTCCATTTTTGCTGAAGTGCTTACCTGCCATTGGCCTGGTGACCTGTCTGTATGTCTGTTTTTTTCAGGGTGCAAGATGAGTTTATTAGTTATCCAAACCATTCCTCTTGCTTAAGTTGTTATGTTTCATCTTCTTTTAGCCTCATTTAATTTTAAATATGCAGACCTTAGTACTTTGGAAATCACTACAATGAATTGTTCAGAACACATTTTGCTCATCATTTGCCCTAATACATACCATTGGGATTAATATTTTCATGTGTTCACCAGCTACAGCGAGTAAGTAAGAGTGTTTTATTAAGACATCTGTGGTACTTAAAGCACAGGATGGTGGTCCAGGATTACAAGTCCAATTAATAAGTGAGCCATTACCACACCTTGAGTTTCTAAAGATAGCCTCTGATGTGTGAATAACTTGAGAGAGTTCATTTATCCTCTGTTTTTACCTTTAGGAGTCAGCTAGATTTTAAACTCTGAGAGAACAAAGACTGACTTTTCTTTGTTTTGCCATGATAACGAACACAATGCTATGCAATATAATAATGTCTATACATCTTGTGGAGTTTTCTAAAGGAAAAAGGGTCTCCTTTTCTGTATCTATGTTGTTTTGTATAATAAATTCCTAAAAGGTTTAAAAAGAATCATCAAATTGGGATTGGCATTTTTCAGGTTGGCCAAGAAACACGGCTGATTTGGAAGTTAAATCTTCCTCATCTCTGCTACTAGAAAGCTTTCTAACTTCAGCTGGGCCAGGTCACAAATGTGTTGTAAAAAATTAATCTGGGTGCTCCCTTTGGCCTGCCATCCCATGTCAGGTGCTCAGGGTTCTCCCTCTAATGTTTTTTAGATCTACTGGCTTATCCCCTGTCCCTGGTTGTGTCCTGACAGTGCCTCATTCTCTGAGCACTGAGTCACCAGTTTTTTCCTCTGATACCCAGATTTAGGCTAATATTCTACCATCCTAATTGGAAAGGATATAGGACTTCCTCTGTTCCCTTGATACCAATTATCATGTATGAAGAGTCTTGTGGAGACAATGTCCTTGTGTGTGTTTGCTTATCACCTGATATGTACAAGTAGAAAGACAATTGGATTAGAAGTCAGAAGGTGGGAGGTTTTGTGTCTTCTAACAGTTATTACTAGTGCTCGATTTTGGAAAATTTCTTGATCTGATCTCCCTGATGATTGCATTTCATCATCTTCTAAATGGGCAGGGTCAAGAGAGGAGGCATCTGTGTAGATGGTAGGCCAACTGCAACATGCTTTCCTAAAGTAAGGCTCTCTCTTGCTTCATCCTTTTGCTTCTCTCCTGTCCTTTTCTTCCTCTTTGACTTAACTTGGTCTTTCCTTCTCTTCATTCCATTTCTTCTTTCCTCCTTCTTTCTCTTCCTTTCTTTTCAACTACTGCCTTCCTTTTTCCCTCCCCTTACTTTGTCTCAGCCAAACTTCCTCCCTTCTTCTAGCCCTTTGATCTTTCTTCTCCTTCACTCTCACCCCCACACTGTAGTCCTTAAAGGGCATGCAGTTGTTCACTGTATGACAACATTGTAGGGAGGAAGCAGAATAAAGGAAACTATAGAGACAAAAATAAGGGAGAAGTTAGTATGAGGCTGGGCAAAAGGAAGAAGAGAAACATGATTAGATAAAATGTCCTCATTATCTTTGAGGAAGAAAACGCATTCTTCAGGAAAGATAAAGCTTTTCCTGATAATTAGGTCTGAAGCAAACTTCTTATATGAATCTTCTTATGGGAGACACACAAATTTTTTTCTCAAAAGATCCATACAACTAAGCAATGGTGGGTTTCCAGATGTTTATCATATGACTTCACATAAGCTGAGGGTGTCAGGCAAGAATCTCAGTTCTGTTCGGGGTCAGCACATGTTCTAGTGTTCTGGTGGCTTACCCTCTTGATGAAAAGATTTTATTTAAAGACAAAACCTAGAATACAAAATGCGAACTGAGTTTCCCCCAATGATATCTCATTAAAGTAATCACCTCTAGTGACTTGTTCTTGGATCCTCCTGATCATACTGGAGCCAGTCTCTTGCAAAGTCTCCTCACTTATTTCCTGAAGCACAGGTCAATCTCACATGTATTCACATGCAAGCTGGTGAGCTAGAATATCCACCCAGCATCTGCTGAATTTTTCCTTCTTGCTCTGGCCTGTTTTCGTAAGACTTTGAGCTCAAAACTACTTGAGACTTTGTACTCTAGCCATTACAGCCAGTGCCTCGCAGGAGCTTCATTAATTGTGTTGTGGCTGAGTGCTCCCCAAAATGCTGTGATTATTCAGTATTCCTTAAGAAGCCAAGCACCAAGAGATTTTAGGTGACTCTAGTTCCTTAAGTCCTCAATGTGCCAAAGCTCTGAGTTTAACGCTGGTGAAGTAGGGAGACGAACATCTACTGTTAATCACACTCTCTCACAGGGCTGCTGTGGCCTATCTCAAAGAGTCTGTAGCAGAAACAGCTCCTTTACTTTCTTCCTTCACACTCTTCCCCAGAGGGCATTAGTGATTCATGGCACCAGGTCAGGAGACACACATGCCCTTCCCCCTCCTCAGAAACAAACTCCTTCCTCAACTTCTGCTTAAAAATAAGCTCATTCATATGAAGGCCTGAGGACACCCACACCAGTAATTCACCACATAGTCCCACACATGTCATAGCTCCCACAATGTGAATCGAGTAACAGAAGCGAATAAAATAATGTTGAAGAATAAATACAGTCTTCAAATGTTGTTTCATATATACAATTTATTTCTACCATTAAAATATGCTGATTATTATTTGTAGAAAAATTTTTAGGACAGAAAAGAATAAAGGTTGTTCTTCCTTGAAAATCAAATGGACAGTGCCATGGGAAACATGGCTCTGGAATCAGTGATGATGTCTTTGACTGCAAGTAACAGAAAACTAACTCAAATTGCCCAATTTAACAAGGAATCTAAGGAGAACAGAGTTGCAGTTCTAGTAGTTCTTTAGCATGCTAGATTGTCTTCTATGTGATTCTCTTGGCTCTTCCCTCTCCATTTGTTGTTTTTATTTTTAGGCAAACTCACAGCATCTGTTTCAGGGGCATATCCAAAGAAGACAATGTCCAGAAGAAGCAGAAGACTGTCTTTCTGTCTTTATTTATTAGTGGCAGAACTTTTCCCTGTCACTGCCAAGCAAATAGCTTGTTCATGTCTCACTGGCCAGAATTAGCTCACAGCTCACACGTCCATTCTGAAACCAATCGTTGCAAGGGGAACAACACTAATTTAATTGGTTTAGATTAATCACATGGGGGTGGGAGGGAAGTCAGGGAGTTAACCATCAGGACCACTCCAGCGCTTATGAAATAAATCATGCAGTATGTCAGTTGTCTGTGGACAATAGTTAGGTGCCCCTAGCCTTTGACCTCTTAGTTCTGCCCTGATGGACCCTAGAGGCACTCGTTGTGTCACAAGCCCAGTAATTGTGCAGGTAGCCACAAACTTCATTTGAAGTCTTTTCAGCTTTGAAACTCCTTTGAAAAGATAGTCAAACAGAAAATAAATGAAGTCAAATATAATCTCTCTCCTAGTTACTCTAAAACCTTTATCTTTAGCTCTAACCTCTCTTGTGAGCTTTGGCCATGCTTATCTAATTACCTAATGGATATTCATGCAGTGGATGTGGTAGTGTGGCATCGTCTCCATTTCAACTGCCTTCTATTGGGCCTTCTTAAAGTGCAGGGTCTGGAAAGCAAACAAACAAAATAAACGAACACAACACTACATTGCCCAGACTCCCTTGTAACTAGGCTTCTGGATTCAAAATAGGTTCTGCCTACTAGATGTGTTCTTGTAAGATTGGGAAGGCAGAAATGAAACAAGGCCATGGTCTGGCTGCTTTGGCTTGTGTTACTATCAAGGAAGGCCAGGGACGTGGTGGACTTTTCCACAGCACTGGATCAGGGTCCAGTCACTGGCTTTGTGGCTATGGAGAGCAGTTGTAGTGACAGCAACAGCTTCATGATTCCAGATCACAGTTATGGCAGTGGGTTCTTGACATCAAGAATTACTGTGGTGGTCTCTTGAACTTCTTCGTCTTGATGCTGGCAAAGGCAACAATTCCCCTGGCAGACCAGTTCAGCAGTATTTCTCCGGCAGTTATTTCTGGAGGATCATCCAGGAAACCTCTTCTCTAGTGTTTCCGGTTACTTTTAAGCATTTAATTCCCTGTTTAAATTTTTTCCTGCTTAAATTAACTCAAGTGTTTTTTGGCTGAAACATGATTGGTACAATATTCATTGTCACTTCAAATTCAAATTGTTTCAAATGACGTAGTAGTCACCTCTCCTAACTAGCTCTTACTTCTGACGTCCTTAAGTATTGTCCTCGTAGTTATTTTCTTTCTCCCGCTTCCCTTTCCTTCATAGCCAATCATATCCCTCAAAATGCCTCTCTTGATGTGTACCTTTCTTTCTAGTCCTTATGCTGGCAACAAGACTAGACATTACCAGCTCTCAGGCCTGGAATATTTAAATACAGGCATACCTCAGAGATAATGCAGGCTCAGTTCCAGACTACCACAATAAAGCGAGTGTCACAGTTAAGCAAGTCAAATGAATGTTTTGTTTCCCAGTGAATATAAAAGTTATGTTTACACTATACTTTTTTAGCCTATTAAGTGTGTGCTAGCATTATGTATTAAAAACCAATGTACATGCCTTAATTAAAAAATACCTTGGTAACCGTCACCTGAGCTTACAGCAAATCATAATCACTGATCACAGATCACCAGAGCAAATATAAGAATAAAGTTTGAAATACTGTGAGAATTACCAAAATGTGACACAGTGACACCAAGTGAGCAAATGCTGTTGAAAGAATTTCATAGACTTGCTTAACACAGAGTTGCCAGAAATCTTGAATTTGTAAAAAAAAAAAAAAAAAAAAAAAGGCAAAAAATCCAGTATCTGTGAAGTGCAGTAAAGTGAAGCACAATAAAACAAGGTATGCCTGTAGTATCTTGGCCATTCTCTCTCTTTTTTTATATAATATGAAATTTATTGTCAAATTGGTTTCCATACCACACCCAGTGCTCATCCCAACAGGTGCCCTCCTCAATGCCCATCACCTACTTTCCCCTTTCTCCCACCCCCCATCAACCCTCAGTTTATTCTCAGTTTTTAAGAGTCTCTCATGGTTTGCCTCCTTCCCTCTCTGTAACTCTTTTTTCCCCTTCCCCTTCCCCATGGTCTTCTGTTAAGTTTCTCAGGATCCACATAAGAGTGAAAACATATGGTACCTGTTTTCTCTGTATGATTTATTTCACTTAGCATAACACTCTCCGGTTCCATCCGCATTGCTACGAAAGGCCATATTTCATTCTTTCTCATTGCCAAGTAGTATTCCATTGTGTATATAAACCACAACTTCTTTATCCATTCATCAGATGATGGACATTTAAGCTCTTTCCATAATTTGGCTATTGTTGAAAGTGCTACTATAAACATTGGGGTACAAGTGCCCTTATGCATCAGCACTCCTGTATCCCTTGGGTAAATTCCTAGCAGTGCTATTGCTAGGGTAGGTCATAGGGTAGACCTATTTTTAAATTTTTGAGGAACCTCCACACTGTTTTCCAGAGTGGCTGCAATCTTGGCCATTCTCAACTCCATTTCTCTCTATTCTTTAATTTATCATGCCCCAAGTGCCAATTTATCCTCATAAATTATTATTTTTATTGTATTACTGCAATTTAGTGCAACATATCTTAAACGATTTTTCTAAACTCTTAGCCTTGCATTCAGTGTTCTCTAAAATATTGTCTCAGTCTATCTTCTCAAGTTTATATCCTTTGGGGGGGGTGGGTAATTTGTTGAGAATTTACCATATGAGAGGTGCAGTCTTATGTGCTTGACTGGGAATTTCATTAAATCTTAGCAGCCCTTCAAGCTAAGTACTATAACACCTATTTCCACATGAGCAAATGGCAACCTAGGTACGTTAAATACCTTTTCCAATGTAAAAGAGCAAACCAATGGTAAACCCAAGATCCAAACCTATATTGAGTGGTTTTAATGCTCAGTATCATGTGTATATGTGCAAATTCTCTCCCATAGTCACAGTGTCTATCGAGTGTCTCTGGAACATGCACATGCCCACTCTTAGACCTATACTTTTGTATTTTTCTCTCTCCTCTTCATGAATCCCCTGTCCCTCTATTCATCTAAGTTTCAAATCTCAGTCCAGATGTCTTCTTTTCTATGAAACCTAGTTTAAACTCTCTGGAAAAATTTTGACATTTGTTTATTAACTGGCAATTGGTATTATGAAAACTCATATTGGAATGTGGTATTTTTTTCTTTACTTGCTTACCTATTCATGCAGAAGACTTCCTCCAATAGCCAATAGATTCATTGGAACAAAAATGACATTCTGTATTTCTATGACTCCTGTATCCATTTCAGGTCTGGTAGAAAACACACTGAACTTGGAACTAGCAGAGTCCGTCTTTATCCCACCACTTATTAGCCTTGAGACTTTAGATGAGGAAATAACTTTGGGGGAAATCTTTTTCCTTATTTGTAAAAGAGAGCTAAAAAATACCTTCTTTCTCTTTCTTGCCAGGCATTGGTTCTTAGCCCTTATGATTACGATGAAAACTATAGGACTTTGGTGACAAAATGTGCTTGTACACAAATACACAAATTATTTACACAGTTGAAGGGATTCCTATGCTTCTTTTTTTTTTTAATGTTTATTTTTGAGAGAGAGAGAGACAGAGTGCAAGTAGGGGAGGGGCAGAGAGAGAGGGAAACACACAATGTGAAGCAGGCTCCAGGCTCCTAGCTGTCAGCACAGAGCCCAACGCCAGCTCGAACCCACGAACTGTGAGATCGTGACCTGAGCTGAAGTTGGACGCCTAACTGACTGAGCCACCCAGGTGCCCCTGGATTCCTATATATCTTGAAGTCATTCATGGACTTTGGTTAATAATCTCTTTCTTTTTTTTTTTAATGTTTATTTATTTACTTTTGAGACAGAGAAAGAGAGACAGAGAGAGAGAGAGAATGAGCAGGGGAGGGGCAGAGAGAGGGGGAGAAAGAGAGGGAGAGACAGAATCCCAGACGTGGGGCTCCATCTTATGAACGTGAGATCATGACATGAACTGAAATCGAGAGTGGGATGCGTAAGCAAATGAGCCACCCAGGTGCCCCGAATTCCTTTCTTAAGAGTTGCTATGAGATAAAAAATATATATTCATAAATATGTACCTGATAAAATATTGAATGGGAAAGCTCTACATAAGCTTATAAAATATTATATGAAGCCAGATGGCACTGAGCAAAGAATTAAGTAAGTAAATAAATGAACCTTAGGATTTGTAGGGATCTTAAGAATTCATTTAATTCATCCTTCCTGTTTTCAAGAAGGGTTTTCTTAGAACTAGTTTAGATAAGGGGCGCCTGGGTGGCGCAGTCGGTTAAGCATCCGACTTCAGCCAGGTCACGATCTCGCGGTCCCTGAGTTCGAGCCCCGCATCAGGCTCTGGGCTGATGGCTCAGAGCCTGGAGCCTGTTTCCAATTCTGTGTCTCCCTCTCTCTCTGACCCTCCCCCGTTCATGCTCTGTCTCTCTCTGTCCCAAAAATAAATAAACGTTGAAAAAAAAATTTAAAAAAAAAAAAAAAGAACTAGTTTAGATGATTATAGTAAAGAACTCCAGAGAAAAGAATTCCTACAACTCAGACTTACTGCAATAAGTCATTGTCAAAAATTGTTTTCTTGGATGTAAAGAAGCAATTCATAAAAGAAGGCATACACATTTCCAACGAATGTGTGGAAAAAATATCATGCTAACTGATAGTTAAAGAAATGCAAATTAAAACCACAGTGGAATATCATTCTTCATGTATCACA
Source organism: Acinonyx jubatus (assembly GCF_027475565.1). Taxonomy (NCBI): domain Eukaryota; kingdom Metazoa; phylum Chordata; class Mammalia; order Carnivora; family Felidae; genus Acinonyx; species Acinonyx jubatus. Next base: position 133,812,633 of record NC_069382.1, on the reverse strand, counting down.
TTGTGGTTAGTAAATACAATAATTAGCCAGTGCTGGTAAGCCAGTGGTATCCTCATGTGTTGCTAGTGGGGAAAGCTTGGTTTAAGCTTTCTGGAGGGCAACTGGCAATAGGTAGAAAAAATCTTACAATTGCATACTTTTACTAATTGGTTCTGGTTTTAGAACTTCCCTCTATGGTGCACTGCCACCCTCTAGTTATCAAAAAGTGTAAAAATGTATTTACAAGGGTGTTATTGAAGCATTATTTATAAATACCAAAAATTGAAGACAATGTAATTAATTATAGGATTGGCTAACTAAATTTTAGCATATTCATGTAAGGGATACTATGATTCTCTTACATATTGTAGAATACTCAAAAATATAATTTAAAAATGTTCACATGAGATTGCTATTAAAAAAAGAAACCTTGTAAAGTTATATGTAGGGAACAAAAAAAATGTATGCATAGAAAGCAAAGCCAGAGAGAACATTTACCAACATGACAATACTGGTTATCTTTGGGTAAGAGAAAATAAAGTTTGTAATTTTATTTTTTTGTTTATTTGGGCTTTTTTAAGGTTTTAAAGAGTAAACATGCATTAATTTTAATTGTTAAAAATGTTTTATTTATTTTTGAGAGAGAGAGAGACAGAGTGCGAGCGGGGGAAGGGCAGAGAGAGACAGAGACACAGAATCTGAAGCAGGCTCGAGGCTCTGAGCTGACAGCACAGAGCCTGACGCAGGGCTCGAACTCATGAACCGTGAGATCATGACCTGAGCCAAAGTCGATGCTTCACTGACTGAGCCACCCAGGCGCCCCTGTATTAATTTTAAGAGAAGAAACAAACTGTCAAAATTATGTTTACATCTGATGTCAGTTCCTCTTGCTTTTCTAAGTTTATTTATTTATATATCTTTATTTTTATTTTAGAAAGAGAGAGAGAGCATGATCAGGAGAGAGGTGTAGAGGGAGAGAGAGAGATAGAGAGAGAGAGGGAGAGAAAGAGAGAGAATCTTAAGGAGACTCCACACCTATGCTGAGCCTGATGCAGGGCTCAACCCCATAATCCCAGGACTATGACTGAACTGAAATCAAGAGTTGGACACTCAACTAAGCCACCCAGGCACCCCTTGCTTTTCCAAGTTTTAATGAAATGGAGTATAGTTGATCATCTTCCTTATAGAACATTGACATAATTTGTGATCTTTTTAAAGTTCCTCTTACATGTGGCCAATGCAAATTTCTTTCTTTTTTTCTCCTAATTTGCATCTTATTTGGCTTCACTGATTCTCTTTTGGTATTGTATTATGTACCCAAAACTTACTTCTGAAGACATTAACCTCTCTCTCTCTCTCTCTCTCTCTCTCTCTCTCATGTTTTGGTTTTCTTTGACATGAATTTAGGAAGGAGATTTCTTTTTCCAAACTACAGTTTGTATGTGCACTGTGGTTGGGGTAATCAGTGGCATAAAAAGACATTAGGAACTTAGATTCTGAATACCTGGTTTGAGAACCAGTCTTTTCTTAGTTATATAAATTTTTAATCTTTAATCTCTCACAAACTGAGTATTCTGATCTGTAAATGGTAACAGTAGTAGTAGTCATAATAATCATAATCATAATCATAATCATAATCATAATCATAATCATAATAATACATACCCAATTGATGTCAAAGGGCTGTATTAATGGCTAAATGAGGTAATGTATTTGAGAAAGCTTTGCAAACCCCAAAGTACTCTAACACCACAAATCTAAATTGTGTTTGTTCTCTTGTCAAGTAGATTGGCAAAGACATGGGGGAGAAGGAGGTGCTTCAGAGAAGCTGAGAACCCTTAGTTTTCCTAACGACTCAGAATTATGGATGCATGATGTTAGTATACAGTCATCCCTCTTTGCAGTTTTGCTTTATTCAGGTTTAGTTATCCACAATGAACCGAGGTCTGGAGGCAGATGATCCTTCTTCCAAGGAATTGCCGGAAGGTTGAAGTAGCCCAATGCCATGTCACAATGCCTATGTCACTCACTTCATTCCATCTCACCATGTAGGCATTTTATCATCTCACATCATCACAAGAAGGTTAAGTACGGTAAAATAAGATATTCTGAGAAAGATACCACATTTATATAACTTTTACTACAGTCTATGGTCATAATTGATCTATTGCATTATGGTTATTGTTGTTAATCTCTCACCGTGCCTAATATATCAATTAAACATTATCATAGGTATGTATAGGAAAAACCATAGTATATGTCGCGTTTGGTACTATCTGTGGTTTCAGGTATCCACTGGGGGTCTTGGAATGTATTCCCTGTAGAGAAAGGGGGACTACTGTACACCAATTTGCTCATATCCTGGCTTCCTATTCACTCCTTCTGCCTTTGTCCTTCCTTCTGTCTTCCTCTGCATTAAAAACTCAAATATGCTAAGAGAAAGCTTTCACTTTTTAAATAGCCTAAATTGGCACAGTTTTCTTTTTCACCATCTCTGAAAATTAACATGTGACCAAATCATTTCACCTCTGGTAGCAGAAATGTATGAGACTATACTCTTCTGTAATGCCAGAAAAGCATAATCCAATTTAGTAGAGGCAAAGAAAGAAAAGGATGGTGATAAATTTCTACATAAATGCCTCATGTTGGCATGAGATCATCTACAGTCCTCTTATTTGTCAAATAAAGAGATGGAGATTCAGGGAGTTAGAGTCACTTTCTATCACAAAGTCTGTAGCAGAATCAAGACTCAAGCCCAGGTCTTCAGAACAAAGCTTAGTACATTATATCACACTTTTCTCCTGGCTTCCATTTCTGAGACTCACCAAAAGCTTCAAGACCAGAGAACATAATTTGCCATCTTATACTTAGAAAATGCCATCAGTTTTTCTGTGAGTATGATTGTATATGGGAATAAAGTGGAATGTGGAAGCAATTGGCAGATTTTCCAATATTCAAATGTGATAAAGTCATCATTAACCAATCAAAGCATTCTTTGGATCCTGTCAGTCGATGTTAAGTCTCAGTAATAAATTATATATGCTGGTCATTTTGCTTTGTAGTGGGTGAATATATCTGATTCTGTTTATTCAGTGGTGTTGTCTTAGTTTTAAAAGAGAAATCTGGGATTGCCATCGTGACTTTTTCTTCTTGGTTATGTTCCATCCTCACTCCAGATTTTACAGTAATTAATGCAAAGGAGGCTTTCTTTTCTTTTTTTGGATTGCAAATGTGAGTGTGTTAAAGTTTCTAGGGACAGAAAAGATAAGTGGCTGCTGCTTTGTTTTCTCTTGCTTCCTCCATATATGAAACCATTCTGATAGATCTGCAGGAAGAGATTTAGTCACAGATGGCAGAGGTCAGTGTCTTGTGTATTCAATGTAGTCAATAATAAAGTCAGGACTTATGCTAACTGAATGTTAATAAGGAAGCACAAGGACCTTGGAAAGTCATTATGTCTGGTCATTTGTTTCATAATATTACTCCAACAGGCTCAGGAGGCCAAGGCAGAGAGATTTTTAAACAAGTATTAAGAAAAGGCCAGAAAAATAAGGAAACAATTGAAATGCTACATAAATTATAAGGTTCATGTGATATACTATACCTCAGCAGAAGAAGAATTTTAAATGTAGTTTCTATGTAGCAGAGGGAATAGTATTACTTCTTATTGAAGGAAATTTGGTCTTTATCCAAATCAAAATGTTGTGTCTTTCTTGTCTAAATAGTAGGATTCTTTTTACATATAATGGTCTCTGACAGGCACTAATTACGGGTCCTTTGGATGAAGATAGTAACATAAAATTGGCAGTATTTTTCATGGAAGAAGATTTATGCATCTCTGCATTTGGGTAAGTAGGTGGGGGAGAAGCAAAGACCGGGTGACTAGTACAGACAATGCATGTAAATGTAAACCAGCTTCCGTCTCCCATTCTTTGCATGCTTCTGAGTATGAAGATTAACACTGTATCTATGTATTCAACCTAGTCTTGGGTTTCATCCCAGCTTCCTTTCTGATCTTTCATTCTTTATCCTCTGTTGGTCACTATGCCCATGAAGCAGAAAAGGAAGCCATGGTGGCCTAAGTTAGACACACACATATAAAAGGAATAAACTTGTCATTGTGTTATGATAAGGCCTCAAAGGGATGCACTATCAGTTTGCACTGTCCCTAAGAAGGATGCATCCTGGTTCCTCAGGGAAGGCAGGAGCACTAAGAGATCTTTTCTCCATACTGATTTATAAGTACCAGGAGATACACACTTCACCAAAGGCCCAGCTAATTAACTAATGTTGAAACAGAATTGCACTGTTTTAAAGCTTAAAGTCCTTCAGACTTTAAGAATTCCTTTGTGAATCTTAGAACTCCTATTATGTGGTCTTGTTGGTTTATATATCCATCCATTCATTTGACATTTATAGAACTCAGATTCCACTCAGAGCCTAGAGCCTGCTTTGGATTCTGTGTCTCCCTCTCTCTCTGTCCCTACCCCACTCGTGCTCTGTCTCTCTCTCAAAAATAAATAAACATTAAAAAATATTAAAAAAATAATTCCCTTATATATATCATTTGGTTATCTGATGATAATGTTGTCTTTTTATTTACTAAATCTTCAAAATAAATTGGTTTTATGAATTCATGGGTTTCAAACATAATTTAAATATATTTGATGGTTTTCAGTCCATTGCAATGCTTATACTTATTGGAGTTTCATCTTTGGCCAATGAGGTCCTCATAAATCTGTTTCTTTTTTTGACATGATCCGGGTAGTCTTAGATTCCTTGCTATCCATTTGATATGTCAAGATGTTTTAAGGTCATCTTGTACATTTCCTAGTACTGACTTGAATCAGCCATATCTTTAAAAGCTCTGGTTTATTTTAGTGGAGATGATTTTTCAAGACCACAGCCTTCTGCTATATTTATTTTTGTAGACTTTTTATTAGAAATATATAGGATATACACCACATGTATGTATGATATATATTATGTATGCATATGTGTATATATTGCACTATATAAATGATTTATAGTATGAATAATATATGATATGAATTGTATATCTTATTATATAAATATAAAGATATAAAATGAAACTGAAATAACTTTTCTAGTATATAACCATAAAATGCTTATAAATTTATACCAATATTTCCGATTTATATTCAGGATTATAGTGGTTTTACTTAACTGGAGCTTTTTTATATGTTTATATTCTTAATTCCATATGAAGAATCTTAGTTCTCAAGGACACTAGGGTTAATTGAATTAGAAAATTTCCATAATTATTTGTTATCTCTCTTTATACATACATAATAACAATGTACTTCCAGTTCCAAAAAACTAAAACTAATTAATTATTTTTTGGTTAATAATTAAATATAATAATTATTATTATTTCAATGTGCTTAGTTTTATACTCCCTACATTTTTTAAAAATTGGGTTTTTTTATGTTTATTTATTTTTGAAAGAGAGAAAGACAGAGCATGAGTGGGGGAGGGGCAGAGAGAGAGGGAGACACAGAATCTGAAGTAGGCTCCTAGCTCTAAGCTGTCAGCACAGAGCCCAGCATGGGGCTCGAAATCATGAACTGCGAGATCATGACCTGCGCTTAACCAACTGAGCCACCCAGGCACCTCCTTCCAACATTTTTTAATGGTGTACTGAATGTACATTATTAGAGCACATAGCCATTACATGTTATAATTTTTTTCCTTTTAATCTTCACTAAATCTTAATTTTATAAGTAACTATATATTTAATGCTTGCTATCAGTCTTTAGTCATCTGACTTGTTTGTAAGCTTGGCCTCTGGTAGATTCTTCAAGAAGCACTCATGAGGCAGCAGGAACTAAATTATGCTTACTGTCTATCGTTTTCTTTTTGAAGCTCTGTTTTCCTGAACATAGAATCTTTGCTTCCTATTTTATTTTCCTTAAGTATTTTAAATTAGTTACATTGACTTTTGGCATACAGTGTTTTTGAAAAATTTGATGATATCTAATAGTGCTATTACTAAGTCCTTGTGTGTGTGTGTGTGTGTGTGTGTGTGTGCGCGTGCGTGTTTTAATTAGAATATGCATCTCTTGTTTTTGGTCATTCTGGGTTTGTATTTTCAGGTATATGGTATGAATTTTCAATATGTAATTTCAAGTCTCTTTTATTTCAGTAATTTGTCCTTGAATTATAGTCTCTAGAATTTGTTTTAGTACTTATTAACATTGGTTTTCTTCTTTAACTATTCTTATTATCTATATATGGGGTCCTTTTAGTCTTTAATATGTTTTCTTTCCCAAATCATTTTCATCTGTTTTTGATTTCTAAATTTTTTTTTTCAACGTTTATTTATTTTTGGGACAGAGAGAGACAGAGCATGAACGGGGGAGGGGCAGAGAGAGAGGGAGACACAGAATCGGAAACAGGCTCCAGGCTCTGAGCCATCAGCCCAGAGCCCGACGCGGGGCTTGAACTCCTGGACCGCGAGATGGTGACCTGGCTGAAGTCGGATGCTTAACCGACTGCGCCACCCAGGCGCCCCAAATTTTTTCTTTTTTTATCTTCCAGTTTCTCATAATGTATCATTTGTGGTGCTTGTTTATTTTTGTTTTCTTTTAATTTAGTCTTACTCCCTAAAATCATTTTTCTTCATTTTTAATTATTTCTTGAGTGTTATGATCTCAATTCTAAGTCATTATACATTTGACTCCTGTTGCTCTTTCAAATTGCATGATTTTCTTAGTGCCTTTAGCTTATTTTGAAATGTTTTGTTTCAGTTTTGATCTGTTTTTGAGTGAGTCTTTTGGCATGCTTTTGTTGTCTGTAGCTGTGCTCCCCAACATAGTACCTACTAGTCTCATGTGGCTATTTCAAGTTGAGTTAATTAAAATGTAATAAAATTAAACATTTGTTTCCTTGAGCTCACTAGTCAAGAGCCACATGTGTTTAATAGTTACTGTATTGGAAGCACAAATATGGAGCAATTTTATCATGGGAGAAAGTTTTATTGGACAGCCCTGGACTACAGAGATGTTATTCTGCTCCTCATTATTTTTTCTGTTATAGTCACTATCTAAGATGTAGACTTTCAAACCTTTTTGCTACTCAGTTTTAAATGCATTTGACTTTTCAGAAATATTAGAAGGATGGATGGACCCCTTATGGTATAATGCCCTTCTCCATCTCTTGTTACAGTCTTTGTTTTAAAATCTAGTTTGTCTGATACAAGTATGGCTACTCCAACTTTCTTTTTCCATCCATTAGCGTGATAGATGGAGATTTGGTTTAGACAGCTTTCCTAAGTTCACAGAAGTCCCTCTTCTCTTTTTTATTGTTTGCTTATTTTCATGTAGTGCTAAAAACGCATGATTTTAAAAGCAATCCTAGCTTGATCTCTGAGATTTCTTGACAATTTTCCCGGGATCCACTTTTATCTGGACCATTTCCTTTCTTTGTGTCTATTGTCCTCATCCTTCTTTATTTTGATTCCACTCTCAGCAATTTCTCCTCATTAGGAGACCCTGTCCTGGAAGGGATCCCTGGCTGGCCAGTTTCATGTGTGCACAGCGGCTGAACTGCTCCAGCCCTTTTCGGTTGTTCCTTAAGGTACTTTTACAGATGTGCTATTAGGTTGAGCAAAACCATGTTGGTATCAGTCATGACTCCCAAGTTGGCCTTCCATGATTTTCAGTAATACCACTTGACTCTTTTGAGGTTCTCCTGTTCTCAAGACCACAGACCTCTTTTTTTTCTCCTACGTCTTGCAGGAATGGCAGTGGGCAGAATTTGTGGCTGTTGGTTGTTTGTCCCCACTTATATTTTGGATTCATATCACCTCATTTTGTTGTAAATGTAGTCCTAAGTTTAAAAATTTTTTTTAAATGTTTGGTTTTTTTTGAGAGACAGAGAGAGACAAAGCGTGAGCAGGGGAGGGGCAGAGAGAGAGGGAGACACAGAATCTGAAGCAGGCTCCTGGCTTTGAGTCGTCAGCACAGAGCCCAATGCTGGCTCCAACTCACTGACTAGGAGATCATGACCTGAGCCGAAGTCGGAGGCTTAACCAACTGAGCCACCCACGTGCCACCCCCCCACCCCGCTAAGTTTTTAATTTGGCTCTCTTGTTGCTCTATTTTAATGGGTGAATTGAGCATATTCTAAGTCTTGGCTACTACTGCCATTACCACCTCTGCCCACCCACGCGCCATCAATTCCTTTGAAGAATAAATTATTTGAAAATCATTGTAAACTTCTCTGCTAAAAACAACTAGCTCTTCACGACTGTCTTGCTTTAGTTTGAGCCAAGTATATGGGCTTCAATCAGGTTTTGGCTTGAAGTAAAAAGTTGTTAATAGACAATGGAGGTCATCCAGCAGTTCTCTGGCCAGTTTCTTCTGGGTGTGACCCACAATGGTTGGCTTTTTATTTCATTTGGAAATACATCTTAAAATATTCTCCAGACTACATGCTATATGTCTACTGTAGACAGGTAACACGTATTGCTTAACTAGTTGGCTTCTGAGTTCTTTCATTTCTTTCTTATTGTTCAGAACTTTAAGACAAACTTGAGATTTATTTAAGCTGGAAGTTTGGCTTTAATGCAAATTCAAGATTATATATATAATATATAATGTATATCCCACCTCATATAACATAGCTATTAACTTTGTAAAATTCAAAGTTGAAAGCATCTTCATGGATCCTCTAATGTAGAGTTTCTCACTAGGCACGATTGACATTTTGTGCTGGATAATTCATTGTTGTGGGGCTATTCTGCACACTGTAGGATGTCTAGGAGCATCCCTGGCCTCTACCCACTAGATGTCAGTAGCACCCCCCAGTTGTTAAACCAAAAATACCTCAGAGAGAGGGAGGATTGGGATTGGGGTGGATATCACCTCCTTTGAGAACGACTGGTGTCATAATTCTCTCATTCTACGGTTGAAGAGCAGGCAGAGAAAGGAGCAGTCATTTATATAAGGTCACATGACTATGTCAAAACTGTTTTCTAGACTCTCCCAGAGGACATCATCACAAAACATAATTATGCCTAATTATGGTCAATCTCTGAAATGGAATATTTAAAAGATTTTGAAAAAAAACCAAATAAAAGATTTTGGAAATCATGATAAAAACTTTTTTGGACCCAAATATTATTTTGATCACCTCTATTGCAAATATTTATTGTAAGAAGAAAAAGCATTCAATGTTGGCTCTTGAGATGAAAACTAAAACTTTCCAGGCATGTCTTTGGACTTTGGAGAAATTTGGAAAATAGTTTGGATCATAGGATCCTTTGGATTGTTGACTTTTAGTAAAAGGATTATTTTGGGATTGCTTCTGTTTTGGAATTTTCCTTAACAGAGTTTTTCAGGAAGAAGAAAAAAAAATTGTGTCACCAACATCTTTTTAACTGCTGGAAAGAAAGCCTAAATCCAATCTGGTAATGCCTTTATCACCATCTTCTGGAGACTTTTGAGAATATATTGTTCCAAATTTTGTACTGTCTTTGAGAAATTTGAGACAAATGAGAAAGAGAGAGAATGAGAGAAATGAAATCATCATGAATGTTAGGATGTTCATCATAGGTTTATTATTAAACATTTCTCCATGGTAGCATCGATGACTCCTTTCTGGTGTTTTATCAAGTATTGTTGTTTTCCTTCTCATATATTTCTCAAAACTGCAAGGTTTAGATATACTAGAAGAAGAATGTAGAGAAGAGTATCATAAAAATTTGCTGCAGTTAAGCTGGACTGTAATTTTACATATATTTATTACAGGTTATAGAATGGTATAGATGCAGAAAAATATGGGTTTTGTTTTGTTTTGTTCGGATTCAATAAAATTTCTCTATAATGCTTACACAGATGTCGGTCAATGGGATTTTCTCATAGGTAAGTTCCATTGAAGAAACCTTTTCATTACTTCTCCCCTCATGGAAATCCAGTATAAATGTTCCTCATTTTGCATTTCAGTTAGTGGTAAATTATGTTTGAATAATTAGGAGGGAAAGGAAGTGAAATAGAGAAGCAAATAACATGTTTTCAGCCTATAAACGTATATATACCATTTCCTATAGCCCTTAAAGCAACTCTGGGAGTAGGTATTTTTGTCACCATTTCCAGACCAGAAATATTCAGTCGTATAAATGAAATATATAAAATATCCTATAAGTGAAGCTGTTATGTTTGCTTTACAGTTGACAAAGCACTTCAAAGATATTGAATGTGTATCTGAAGTGTCTAGTAACTGATTTGGTAGCCTTTTATTAATATTTATGAATAAATTATCTGCAGGTTTAAAGCTTTTCAAATTTATATCATCCAATGAAGCTCCATAAGAGAGAGGACCTTATAGTCTAGCTTACTTGTAAACAATGCATGGTATGTAATAGATGCTTGCAAAATATTTGTTGAATGAATGAATGAATTTGTAAAGAGAGTATAATAACGTTCACCTCAAAGAATTATAAAAACTGAATGAGATAATGCAGCAAATCACCAGACCCCGTGTAGAAACCCCATGAGGGCTCATTCCTTCTTTTCATTGTGACATCTTTCCTGATACGTGCTGCTCCCGTATCCATCCTTGACACTCACTGGTCACTGGCATTTACTTTGAGGTGAAATCTTCACCAGCTATTCTTGCTAGGCCTGGATCAGGTCACTCCAGCCTGGGTATGGAAGTATCCATTGAAAAATGAGTGGCTTCTGAGCCAACTCCAGTTCTAAAGCCTTCTATATGAAATTAAGCTAGCAAGTATGATTCTAAGTATAGGGCACAAAGCACGAGACATTTGCTTGAGATGTTCAAGAGGCATTGAAAGGAACATTTTGGAGGAGAAAAAAAGGAGGATATGAACATTAGAGAACTATTTGCCTGTTGGTGTGGTTATTCTTCATTAATATTCATAGAACCTGCATCACTGCTTTGGGGCTGAGAGACTAGGTCTTTCCAAATGTTCATTGCAAATACTGTGTTCAGGTGCTCTCCTAGAACTCCCATTGAGTTATAAAAACTAATTTTATTTCATTGAATGTGTCATGCAGCTCTATCCTGATGAATATATGACAGAGAGAGAAACAGAACAATTTTCTGCACTTTCCTTTTTTATCTTTAATTTCAAACCTAGTTCCCCTATGCATCTAGGAGACAGAAGAAGCTATGATTTTTAATATGTACAGTTATGTGCATTTTAACAAACTTTAAACTTCAGAGATTCACTGTGCCTCCCTGCTCTGCAGAGCACTCGCTGCTGCATGCATATTAATGAAGATGGAGAACAGGGAGAGAGAACGCTCCCGTATGGCAATTATGTCTGGGAAAGAGAACTTAGATTTCATCAAGTTTACTGATAATCCTGTATCTTCATATGGAAATGTGACTCATTTTTCTGAGATGCTTGCCTGCCATATATGTTTCAGAATATGTTTCAGAGTATTAAAAAAAAAGAGGGTATATATTCTTCCCTGACACCCCCGCTTGCAATGGAAACTAATTTAACATAAAACTCTTAATACCGATGAGCCTGAGGGGATGGATTAATGAGGGTTAATTTTGTATGGCAAAGAAAAGTAGAAAGAGCAGAATTTCTGCATCTTCATTTCCTGAAAGAAAAGTTGTCAGGGCTTTTTGGCAAATCATAATGTTTTCGCTTGGAAGGGATAATTTTTTGAAGAAATGTTTTGGGAATCGGGAAGTACTAATCACACGTTACTACATTTAGTTAGTACAGCCAAAGATTGATTATTTTTAATGAAACTTGAATTTCGCCCATACTTCACATAACCTACCTGCAGGGTGCCCAGCGTTTATCTGCTTCACCTCTGTAAAACCTCAGTGTCCTCCCAGCCTCCACACTCACATGAAAAGCAACAATGAAACACACAGAGTTAAACCCAGGGGCTGTTTGTCTCTCATACTCTGAAACAAGTTTGTCAAGAGGGATCTCCAGCTGTCCTTCAATGCCTTTGTCCTTCCCCATGTCTGTTTTCTCTATTAGCTTTTGAGCTTCTCCAGGGAAGGAATATACTTATTCATGTTTGTGTCTCCACAAACACCTGGCATGTTACATGGCTCATCCTTGGTGACCAGTAAATAATTGTTAAACTGAATTACTGGATTCTGCTTTGTCGTCCAATATGCTGGTGATGTCATCTGGGAATACTGGTAAGCAGCCTGTTGATGCTCTTATCTTAGTTTTTAATGATGCAAAGACCCTTCCATGGAATTTAATCTTTCATGGAGTAGAAGGTTGGGAATGAATGAGCTCTAGGGTTCCTTACAGCTTCCAGAGACTTTGTATCATTTTTATTAAAGTGGGTTTTAGACTCAGACAGACCTAGGTATGAATCCTGATTTTGTTGCCTGGCTGTAGTGTTGCCTTGGGAAAGTAACTTAACTTTCAGCGCCTAAATTGGCGGTGCTCCATAAATGTATGTTGAATGAATCAATGGTTTCTAAACCTCACTTTATCATCTTTAAAATGGGAAAATAATATATATCTAGCAGTGTTGTTAAATACCCTACTTGGCAAACTCAGAAAGTAGAAAATTAATTTGCTGTCTACGGACATACCCTTGGATATTCACCTATCATTTTTTACTGCCCTTTCTACATACTTGTAACCTTTTGAATCATATATATATATATATATATATATATATATATATATATATAATTTCAGGGGAGGGTAGCATTTGATATTATTTTATATTAATATGATTCCCTGTTTCTACAAAACATTGTTTGCTTTTACCTTCATAGCCACCACCTGAGATTATGAAGGCTATCATCCACATTTCGCAGACCAGAAACCTGAGTCCCAGATAGAATTTGATTGACCAAGAGTTACAGCAGTAACCAAAGTATGACTAGAATCTAGATCTCCTGACTTAGAATCTGGTAGACTTTAAACTCTGTCCTGTTGCCTTCTCAGTGATCAGGATTTCTAAAATGAACCAAAACATTTATTTATCTCTGTGTCCTGTTCTTTTCAATGAAACACAAAGGAAAGGAGACTGGAAGCTTAGCTTAATGAGTGGCTTTTATGCTGGTACACTTAAGTTATTTTTTTGATCTCTCCAGTTTGTTTGTGGGTGAAATGGAGAAAGAGCCCATTAAGCCTGACAGCTGTGTTTGTGTTGGTAGCTGTTGATATGCAGACAGGGCTGCAGGGAGACCCTGAGCTGGTCTCCTGGTCACTAAGTACAATAGGTCCTAAGAACGCCACACCTTCCCTTGCGAGCGTTTGAGGATTTGTTGGAGTTTAGAAGACACACAGAAGTCGTACTCAATTTAGGATTCTTAAACCTTAAAACTCACCCCGCCCTTCCCTATATTAGATAGAAGTTCATGCCTGATAGACTCAAGTAAGCTGATTAGCTATGGTGGGGCTGGGGAAGATAGAGTGGCAGAAACTAATGATTGTTTCAAGAAGTAGAATAGAATATTGGTTAAGTGTGGTTTCTGGAGATAACTGAGAGCTACTATGTGCAGTGTACTGAGGATATAGCAGTGGGAAAAAAATCCCTAGTCTCATGGAGCTTACATTTTAGGGGGAAGGGGAAAATAAAATAAATAAGTAAATGATATAGTATATTAGAAGGTTATTTGTGCTGTGGACAAAAACCAGTCAGGGAAAGGGACAAGGATATTATTAATCCCTCTTTGGCCCATGGTCGGTGTTCATGATTCAACTTCCCAATGTGTCAACTTCTAACTCTTAGACTGTCCTGGTTCTCCTTTTCCAATGTTTTCTTCCTTTTTTTCCAGGCAAGAACAGTTCTTGAAGTTTGCATCGGTGTGGACAGAGTATGTAGCCATCAACATGGCATGGATTTGAGAGTGAATTAAAAAAAGAAACGAAAAGAGAAGATAATCATTTAGCGGTAAGTAGGCATTTAAAGCCTACATTAAAATTAAGCTTTCTTTCTTTTTTGGCTCACTTTTTCCTGCATTTTGTATGTCTTTAATATTGAATTAAGTTATGCCTTACTCACCAAACTTGGTGAGAAAGGCATTAAGGAGTATATGGAGAAAAGACTCAGTCCTAACCATAGAAACCCTCACTGCCCAGTGGAGTGACATTTATATTTTCCACACACATTCTTTCTGTTTTCAGAAGGGATTTGGGCATCTGTCATTAAAATGGAGTAAACACAATGCAAACACTTGAAAGAAAGCCAGGACTAAGGAATGGAGGAGGCTGAACCACATTACAGTGACAAGGGTCAAACACACCAGAAGCTTTGGAGCTTTCCAGCACTCAGGGTCAAAGGGAGGACACCTACCAACTTATAGAGAAGAGGGTTTTCTTTCATCTAATTTCTTTAAAAAAAATTTTTTAATGTTTATTTTTGAGAGAGAGAGAGAGAGAACAAGTGCAGTTAAGTGGGGGAGGGACAAAGAGACAGAATCTGAAGCAGGCTCCACACTGTCAGCAAAAAGCCTGATGTGGGGTTTGAACTCACACTCAATCAACTAAGCCACTCAGGCGCTCCCCCCCCAACTTTTTTCTAATTTCATAAAGAAATTCTTCATATTGGACAGTTAATAAGGAACAGGAAATAGTATAACGGACAAATCCTCATTAATGGTTTTAAAACAAGTGCAGAATTTTGTCAGTGTTGGGTGTGACCAAGAATGTTCCTCCACCTCCTTTGATCCTCTTAGGTTTCTGAAGGAGAGGTCAGGATAGGGCTTTGGAAACCTGGTTGGAACCCTGAGGAACTACAAGGTGTCCTTTGAGAAGGCAGGTAAAAGCTTGGGGCCTTCAAAGAGCAGGAGAGAGATTTTCTCAGACATTCCCTGAGCTTACCATCTAGTGTTGGCCTTCCATGTCAATGACTTGCAGACATTTTTGACCATGTTCCCAAGTTAGAAATATATTTTACATCGCTGTCCAACAGAGACACATATACACAACCCCCTGAAGGAGAAGTCTCCCCAAATTTCAAAAATAATATTTCTTGGGATGCCTGCGTGGCCTAGTTGTTTAAGTGCCCAGCTCTGGTTTTGGTTCAGGTTATGATCTCATAGCTGTGAAATCCCCACATTGGATTCTGGGCTGAGCACGGAGCCTGCTTAAGATTCTCTCTCTCACTCTCCCTTTGTCTCTCCCTTCCTGGTCTTGTGGTCGCACGCTCTCTCTCTCTTTCTCTAAAAAAACAAAACAAACAAAAAACATTTTTCATATGATGAGTAAGGCCCTCTGAGTTTTTAAAAATTCTATCCAAAGACACCTGGGTGGCTCAGTCGGTTAAGTGTCCGACTTCAGCTCAGGTCATGATCTCATGTGAGTGTGTGCCCCACATCGGGCTCTTCGCTGACAGCTGTGAGCCTGGAGCCTGCTTTGGATTCTGTGTCTCTGGCTCTCTCTTCCCCTCCCCCACTTGCACTCTGTCTCTCTCTCAAAAATAAATAAACATTAAAAAAATTTTAATAAAAAATAAAAAATAATTCTATCTAATTCTTAAAAAATTATAAAAATTCCATCCAGTTCTATTTTTTGATTGCTACTTATACCAAATAGAAAATTTAATTTCATGTTCCACTAATGGAACCAATAGTGTAGTTTAAAAACCAATGCTTTATTTTTTTTAAGTTTATTTATTTTGAGAGAGAGAGTGCACATGCATGCAAGTGGCGTAGGGGCAGAGAGAGAGGGAGAGAGAGAGAGAGAGAGAGAATCCCAAGCAGGCTCTGCACTGTCAGAGTGAAGCCTGACTTGGGGCTCGAATCCACAAACTGTGAGATCATGATCTGAGCCGAAATCAAGAGTTGGACCCGTAACTGCCTGAGCCACCCAGGTGCCCCTAAAAACCTATACTTTAAATAAATTGTTCTCAAGCAGGGAAACTTGTCAAACTTCACATGCATGTCTATCTCTAGATGATCTGATGTGTGTCAGGGGCATAATCTCCCTAAATTATGAGGGGGCTAAAGTGCCCCCTCACCATCCTCTAGCTAATCCAAAAATGACAGATGTGAGGAAAAGGAAACAAAAGGTAGAGAAAGGGAAGGATTTTTTCTTAAGGCTTAAAGCAGAGCTGCTGTCCTCTGTCCCAAGGTGGGGGGGGGGGGGTTCCACCTAACCAAAGGAAGTTTTGGGTTCCAATTAAGACATAAGCTATTGGACTACTACAACTTCCAGGAGACCAGCCAAATACATTTGTGCACTGAATAGAGTGAATCCAAGGAGATCCCACCTTCACCAAAGCCAAGGCTTTTAATCCTTACATATGTATAAAGGAAGGGCTTCTGTGGTCCCAGTGCCAAAGATCCCGATGCAATAACATACATGTGTCCTTCAGGTAATAGGCTCAATCAAAACTGGACCCTGACCCCCATCTGCATTGGATGTATGGTGACCCTCTAGGCTCCAAATTTTCTTGGGTGTTAACATCCCAGGGTGCTTGTATCAGCATGACCAGGAATTTTGCAGCAGAATCTTGGAAGCATAGAAATAGGATCCAACTACAGAGTGGCAGTCTCTCTGGGTGTGAGCCTTCACTCCCACATTCAGAGCTCAAATAGGTGGGGTAGTACCTATCATACTTGACACTCAGAGAGAATCATTGTTTAATAATCTTCCTCTATGACAGAAGTATTTTCAGCAATTATGAAATGAAACAAAAAATAATAAGAGCCAGAAAGGAATATGTATGTTGACATTTTCAAAATTGAAGTTGGTATATATAGTCCTGCCAATAAAAAAAACATTAAAAACTTAAAGAATGAAGTGAATATTATAGTCGAAAAGGAAAAAAACCTGTAGATGATTGTGTTAACATGTTTTTTTGAAAAAAGAAAAACTTATTTCTTATAGTAGTAAGCAATAGTATTACAGTTTCTGCATGTTTTCAAGACACCTTCTGCAAATTTGCCAGTGACCTTGTTAAAATAGATCTTTGCAGATGCAAAGATGCATCATATATATAATGGAATATTACTCAGCAGTCAAAAAGAATGAAATCTTGCCATTTGCGACGTGGATGGAACAAGAATGTATTATGCTAAGCAAAATAAGTCAGTCAGAAAAAGATAAGTATCATGATTTCACTCATATGTGGAATTTAAGAAACAAAATGGATGAACATAGGGGAAGGGAAGGAAAAATAAGATAAAAACAGAGAGGGGGCATACCATAAGAGACTCTAAAATACAGGGAACAAACTGAGGATTGGGTGGAGGGGGATGGGATAAATGGGTGGTGGGCATTAAGGAGGGCACTTGTTGGGATGTGCACTGGGTGTTATATGTAAGTGACGAATCACTAAATTCTACTCCTGAAACCATTATTACACTACATGTTAACTAACTTGGATTTAAATAAAATAAAAAAAAAATAGATCTTTACATATTCGTGTTCAGTATAGTCAGATATAGTAAATCATCTTTAATCACAGTTTAATGAACATTTTTATTCATTTGAAATTTGAAGTATTTTTTTCCTATGAAGTAATGAATATTTAAAATAGTTAGGAAACGGTTTAAAAATGAGAATATATTTATCAGAAATTCCTCAATAATCCGATTTTATAAAAAGTTTCAGGAATTTCAGTACCGTCCATTTTTTGTTCCTTCAGGATCAATTTTAGAAGAGTAAAAAAAATTCTCACTAAAATATCTTCAGGAAACAATTTATCATAAATTTCTGTTATATATACTGTAAAAACTTCTGAGGTTTTTTTCATCTTCTGCAAAAATCAGAAATTGACTGAATGATAGAGAACATTGACATGATGTAATCCATTGCTTTAGAATGAACTACGTAATTGAACTATCTCCAGTTCTATTTCCTCGGTTTACAAACACGGTGCTATTATTATTTAGAATCTACTGGGTTTTTTAAAAAAAATATTTATTTTTGGGAAAGTGCAAGCAGTGGAGGGACAGAGAGAGGGGGACAGAGCAGGCTCAAGCAGGCTGACAGCAGCAAGCCTGACAAGGGACTCGAACTCACGAACCAGGAGATCATGACCTGAGCTGAAGTCGGACGCTCAACTGACTGAGCCACTCAGGGGCTCCTAGAATCTACCATTTAAGGACAGCCATATGTAATACCACAGGAATAGAGACATAAATTATAGCCAAAACAAGCAAGCCTGAATGGACCGTATCATTGGAGTTCTCTGAATTAACTTCCGGGTAGAATATAAACTATCAAAGGATAAGAAATACAAATGTAATGATTTGAAATTTATACGTATTATTAAAACTCAACCCTCTCCATAGCAATTGTTTTAAGCTCAGAGCAACAGAACAGTTTTCCAAGAAGAGCATTTATTGCTGACTAGGGTGGACCACTGGCACCTCCCACCCCTGATACACCACTGGGAGCATGTCGATAGTTGAAGCACTGACTGATCTGAGCTGTGCTATGATAAATTTCATCTCCGAAGGGCATTCTGCTACAAGGGTAACAAAAATCTGAACACTCTGTCCTCGATAACATTCTTGGTCCTAAAGTAAAGTGACCCATCATTAACACTTGTTTTCTTTGAGGTGGGATGGGTGTGGAGGGCAAACTTGTGCTGCCCCTACAGACCAATCCTTTTGGATCAGAGGCAATGTGTTTAGAAGCAAAAAGAAAGGACTGCATCCCAGCCTCGGATTCCCAGGTCTGTCTCTGGTTTGTGCTACAAGTGTGGGCAAGTTACTGAGTCTCTCTCTGCAGTGTATTCTCATCTGTAAAGTAGGAGTAATAACAGTACCTGCCAGAGATTTTGTGATGATTAAATGAGATGGTGCATGCAAAGTGCCTTAAACAGTACATGGTGCATGGAACACACTCTTTTGTATAATGGTCATTAAGGGCATGATAGAAATGTGCAAATCAATAAAGGCAATTCTTTCATGGGTTTCAGCAAATGCCATAAAAAACTTATTTCTTAGACCGATCTAAATCTAGTTTAAGTAAAAGCTGGATTTATCCCATTTGTGGTCTTTTTAAAAAGTGCTATGCCATCTATACATCATTCTAAATTTACACACACAGGAGACTGGATTAGGTCTGAATTCATATGACAGGTACCTTCAATTGCATAGTAGCTCAAATTCCCAAGAAGATCCATGGAAGCAACTCAATTATAAGGAATGACTTGAGTCTGAGGGAAGCCGGACCTCTGTAAGGGCTTGAATTATCCTTTGCCACCACCCAAGTGGAGGCCCTTATCAGATTTGCACGATGAAAAATATTTGATTTCCCTGAACTTACTGCCTCGCAATTCATCCTGATGACTAGTATTCCAATTATTTTCATCCTCTTATACTTCTGTTCAAGAACCTCTCACAATGAAGTTAACCAGTAGGGTCAACAGATTGAAACTTTGTTTCAAAGGGGTTCCCTGGGCTTTAGCATCTTAATTCTAGCTCAGCTTTTAACAGCTTCCAGAATCTAGCTTCACTACAACTGTACCGTACTTCTCTTTACTTATCCATTAAGACAGTACCCTTACTGTACCTACTCATTCTTTCTCCAAAGCCTTTCCTTTTCTTTACCTCTAGTACCTTTTCTCCTTAGTACAGGGGACTATTTCTCTAAGTCTCTCAGCATAAGATGAAGAAAGCTGAGACTCAGAAAGTGGAATCACTTGCTTAGGTTGTCATGTTTAGCTTGCTCCATGGCAGAGCTGATCGCAGAATTCTGATTTCTTATCTAGGGCTTTTATTCTGAGGAACTGTTGCAATTAAGTTTCAGAATGCAGATGTAGCTAATTTTCCTTCCTTCACAGGTTTTTCTATACCTGGGACCTGCTTTGTACTTACCTCCCAACAGACAAGAGCCTTAAAAACTCTTGGAAGTAAGTTTCAATGAGAGTCAAGTGTGTGTGTGTGTGTGTGTGTGTGTGTGTGTGTGTGTCTGTGTGTGCATGCGCGCGTGTATGCGCGAACGTGTCCTCTTGGGAAGTCAGGGTGGAGAATAAAGCCAAGAGCAATATTTAATTGACAGAGGTAATTTTGTTTTGAATGAGTATTTGAGAATATAGCATTTCAGTAAGTCGTTCCCTTTTAACCTGGGTTCTTCAGTCTGCAGACTTGCATACCACATCAATATCCCTTTTGTCACTTTTGGCCAGTGGCCCCATGGTTTGGAATGGTGATTTTATCACAGCTGACTGCCATTTTGAAGGGACAGGGCTTTGTCGTCTCTCTTACCTGTTTTCACTGAATAGAGGCAAGGATTGGAAGCTGATGTGTTCTCACTTCTATTAAAAGTTATGCTTCCCTCGTTTCACAGTAATAGGCAATAAAATGTAAATAAACATACGTCAGTGGAATTTTGCCAGGCATAGTATTTAGGTATAATGTATATAAGGATGTAGTTATTTTTAACTAACTCCTATCAACTGACATAATTGAGTCTAACGGACTTACTTGAATACTTAATATTGTTTAATTTTGTAATACAATATCACCTAATTTCATAATTTTTAATATTAAAAATGAATATTAGTGTTTATGACTATTTAGACAATGAGAATATTTTAAGAGGCATACATATAAGGAGAGATTCTTCAGGAAACTTGCATAAAATAAATCCTATTTTTATGAAAACTGTGAAGAAACTGGGGAATTAAAATATGCATAAGACTTTGTGCATCTATATTTACTTCGTAGATTAGACAAATGCATAAATAATAATTGAAGAAAAAGTTCAAAGTATAGCTGGTTTATGTCACTGCTGGGCTCCAAGCCCAGAATTTTTAAAGATAAAAGTTTGGTCAATGATTTGACTCATATTAGTTTGGCAAAATGTAGAAAAAATTGAGATGATATGGATATATATTGTCTTTGCCTCGCACACATTTAGTTTCCTCCAGCCATCATAGTGATCACTGGATTCAGTTTAATTCTAGACACATTTGGAGTACCTACTAGGTACCATATTCTGTGCCATGTGCTCTGGATGATTCAAAATCAAATAGGATGCATTTAAAATTGGTAGCAAGATAGGCCCAATACAACTGAACCTGAATGTAGTACAGTTAAATGTAGTGCTATGAATGGAGTAAGAAAGTCTCTCTTGACGGAGAAAAGCTTCACAGAGAAGTGGATTTTGCTGGTGGTAAAACAGGGGAAGGTCATTCTAGGCAGAGGGAGCAGAGGGAGCCAAAGTACACCTTGGGCAGCTTAGAGTGTGTGGATGGGAAAGAGAAGAAGATGGAAGGCAAGGGCAGGGCAGGTTACTAAAGGCCTTATCTGCATGTCAGAGGGTGTAGACTCTTCTCCATGAGCAATGGAGGAGCCACAATGATGGTGATAATAACAGAAGAGTGTTGAGTACAGAGAAGGTGTGGATGCCTGACAGCCCTGAGTCTCCTGAGGAAGCAAATGGCAGGATTTCTGCTGAGCCTGAGCACTTGGCATTGAGGCTGGGATACTGCGGACAGTGTAGTTAAATGTTGAATATTTGCTGTAGGGGATGGGAAAGGAAGCCAACCAGTCATGAGCAAGAGGACTGGCAAGTAACATTCAGCTGAAGACAAAAAATCACAAAGTTGTCATATAGCTAATTAACACGGTTATACAAACAGCGGCAACATTCTACAGTCAAGGTGAAGTCAGTTGGGTTGATATTATTGATAACTGATCATTTCACAGACACATGTTGTTTGATGTCTCCACAGTCCCTCAAATGCCGTAGTCACTCATCGTTCATCAAGATCTATGATGAAGGCCAAAAATGTGCTGGTGTGTCCTGAGGGGTGGGGGTGGAAATATTTTACCAAGAAGAGACATTACGCCTTTTTGACAAGAGACAAATGTTTCATTCAAATGCTGCATTTCGCATATTGGAAACCATAATGAATTCTTGTGCACCTCTCTGCCTAGTTCACAATGTCAAGCCCAGGCATTGAAACACCTCAGGCTTTCCTCACAAAATTAAATTTAATGTTACACCCTCCAGTAGAATGGTGCATAAATCAAGCATTTGATTTGCATGGACTATAGCAAGCAGCTCTCTTCTGGATAAATATAAACCCAACTCTGAATATTATGTCAGGGACAGGAACAAAGCAATCTAGGACTTCCAATAAAAGTCTGGTACCAAGTGTAATTCATGCTGGTATTACACTGCTCTGTGTCAAGCCTGTTATTAAAACTCTTGTTTTAACCTCCTTTTTTCATTTCAAAGGAAAATGTTTTTCTTGACCTTCCTGTATTCAGAAAACCAGTGCACAGTCAAACCAGTACTATTTATAAACTGGTGTCTACTCCTGACAATCATGGGCGTGTTTCTTTTTTTTTCTTCCTCCATCTACACCGACCCAGCATAGAGTACAGCAAGGTTACATGTGAGTAATCAGGTGGAAAGAAACAAAACAAAGGGCATGGAATAAAATACACCATGGGAGATTAGGTTACATGGATATTCACTAATGTTCTACCTCTGGCCATAGTCCCAAAAGGATGCTAAGAACAGTTTCAGAGCAGATAAGTCTTAAAAGTGATGGAATAGCCAAAGTTAATACACATTCAGAAGCAGAACATGCATCCAATTCAGGAAGAGTGAGCCTAAATATGCATCATTTGGTCTTGTTTCTGGCCTCCAGCATATGCTGAGTTGTACATTTTCCTTACTTGTATTTTCCTCATCATAGGGTACTGAACTATCTTCACTAAAAGTAAAATTACCGTGATCTGAAATTGAGGGAGGCCCTAAGATTAGAAGCATTTTTACAAATGCAAAATGAGTCCACTGAAAGTCCCCAAAGAACATAAATAGATCACAGACTCACACTTATTCTACTCTACATCAAGGCCTGTCATGTTTATTCTGGAATGCTATAGAGGTATTACAAACAGAGCTTGCTCCTAAAGCCAAGTGCATTTCCAAGAAGGCACAGCTGTCTGGAACACATAACCAGGTGAAGATGTGAGCCTGAGGGCTAAACTGATGATTTGGTGTCTGCAGTGTAATTTCTCCCAGCTGTCCACAAACATCTGTTAGAATTTGGAATGCTTCAAGATCTGAATAGGTGAAAGCAGGTGTCTGAAAAAATAAATTTATGATTGTTTAAGGATAGTAAATTAGGATTCATCCACTTATTTGTGAATGGAATACATCAATAAATATTTATTAAATGGATACAATATGCCAGTCTCTGTGATAGGTACTATGAGGGGATGTAAACATGAATTAGATTCTACTTTCAAGGAATTTATGTAAATGTTAAAAAAGGCATATGAGATATGCAGAACTATTGTATAAGGTAAAAGTGTCATAAGATATATAGATACAGTTCTACCTGGCATGAGAAGGATACATTATTTTTAACTGGAGGAAATTAGGGAAAGCTGAGCAGTAGAACTTGGTCATGCAAAATAAATAGGGGCAGGAAAGGGAAATCCCATGTGGGGGGTGGTGGGGTGGGCACGGCTGAACACTTGGAAAGGGGAAATTCCACCAAGAGACCATGAGTAATAAATAGTGACTGATTCCATGTTACTGAACAAGTGAATGAATGAAGACAAGTAGAGGCATATAAGATTGGAAAGGTAGATGGGCTGGGGGATGGTCACTGAACCCTGGACTAAGCAGTTTAGACTTTTAAAATTAAGCAGTATGGAGCCATTAAAGATTTTTGAGCAAGGAAATGACATGATCTAATCTATGCTTTAGGAAGATTAATGTGATCATAGCATGTAAAGTCGATTAAAGAGCAGAAAGACTGGTATTAAGGAAACCAGTTGGCCCTGGAGAGAAGTAATGAAGACCTAAACCAGGACAGTAGCAGTGGGAATAGACTAGAAAGGACAGGGTATTATACAAGTAGAATCCACAAGACTTGGCAGATTGGTGAGCAAGAAGCCAAGGTTGATAGCGTTCAGTACAGCGTACCCCAGAACATGACACTTTACCATACTGAGTATTTAAGCTGAGAGAGTTTGACAAAATGCAGAAGCAGGAAGGTAACTGTGACCTCTCCCTTCTTCACCTTTCCAATGAAACAGACCAATGTGAGAGGTGCCCTTCCTATACCTGAACCCTTATTTCTGAAGACATAGGATCACCAAGAAGAACAAACAGGCCTTGCTAAATTTCTTCTATTACTACCATTACCTCATACTTCTTAACGTATCATATTTATTCTTCCACTTTTCATCAAACTCAGCATAGAATACTCACGTTTGTCTTTTGGGGTTATTATTATTATTATTATTATTTTGTGAAGGCTCCCATGCCATATAAAATTTATGTTAAATTCATTTATATGCTTTTCTCCTGTTAATCTGTCTTCGTCAAGTGCACTGTTTACACCCATCCAGGGACCCAACAAGGGTCGAGGGAAACTTGCTGAGGTTTTGAACAGAAAAATCATAGGTATTCACAATAAAAACTCAAAAACTTGACATTATTTTTATCTTAAAAAGATCAATGCTTTTGTAAAACACAATGTAATATGGTTGCTTCATATCTTTTACCTGAGCTCAGAATGTAATTTGAAATCACCTGCTAGTGTAGGCTACCCATTCCACAGAGTAATTTGGGTAAAGTTGAGTGGCTTCTTCTGAATTGAGGGAAAGAAGAGAAATAAAATGTTTCTAAATGGTTGCTGTGGTTATAAAATCAGCATAAAAGTTTTTGGCATTTCTCATTCTGATTATTCCACTAATATTTTTAGAAATCATAACAGAGAGTCAGAGTTTAGCATGTCCCAAATAGAGAAAATGGATAATTTCAGGTACATTGACCTCGTTGATCATGATTTAAGGATTATTGGAAAAGAGCAGCATCTAGTCCAATCCAAGTTTATTTTGAAAGTACAGTCAGTCCACTTCATGGATAAGGTGTTTTCTAATTGACTGAAACACCAAGCAGGCTGATCTCTAAGCCAGCCTGTCAATACTCATACAGAGAAAACCTGTGCTTCTCCCCCACCCCCCACACCAACTCTCAGGCCAAGTGATTAACTGTGCATCGGTCATTTAGCGTAATAAATGTGAAGTCGGAGAGATTGAGTGTTGCCACAGGACTCCTGCTGCGGAAATAAATGCCCTCCCACCTTGGCGTGCTTAGAGCACACACAAAGAATTTGCTTTGAAAGTGTTAAGGAGCAACAAGCTCCCTTTCAGTTTAGAAAGTCTTATGTAGTTAATCCTACCTGTCAGCCAACGTGGAATGTGCTGCTTATGATCACTGCCTTCTGAATTTGAAATAAGTCTGTTTTAATGGGAAACACAAAGTGAAACTTTAGTGTCATTAGGATGTCGTTTTCTAACATTTGACTCAGACCAGCTTTAAAGAGTGTTACTTCTCGTCTGGGAGAAGCATGGGAACTGGAAACAGTGGCTGTGGAAGGAAAGAGGACTCCATTTTGAACATTTCTTCTCTGCTCTTAGAAGTCTGGTGCAGTTGGTAGTCTGCTCATCGCTAAACAGGTGCAACAGAGGCCCTTGTTCTCTCTTAATGTTCCTCAACCTATTAAGGAACTGGCCTTATTTTAATTTGTCTGCCAAGTTTCTGATTTGGTAAATTTATGAAACCAATAAAATAGCTAGTATGATCTGGTTGTTAATTCTAGTTAATGCCTCTGCCTAGAGTATTTGATCCAGGTTATTGCTACTGTAAAAGAGACACGGTTTCATATAAAAGGAAGCAGCAACTGTTTGATCAAATTGGGTGATATCATTTGGGGCAGGGCATTTTCAAATCAGTGTCCTCACATCTTCACTTGCCAGCTCCAGAAATTTGCCTCTGACCTGCAATAAATAGTTGTGGTTCTCAAGCTATTTAAGCCTGATTAAGGTATTTGTTATGCATTTGACAGTACACAATAGTGCACGATGTCAATTCTCAGTTGTCATCATCATGATTAAAAAGGGTAGAAGAGAGTGACCTCTATGTGAGATGAGTTGTATTAAATAATTAGGATGCCATGAACCTCTAATCCAATCAGAGTTTAGCCAAAGTGAATAAAAGCCCTAGCAAGATCTCCAAACAAAAAAGTTGCTAAGCAAATGATGCTAGATTTTCTTGTTGACAAAAAGTACTTTCTGTGGTTCAGCCACACCATATTTTCAGTTGTTAGGGGATGTTGTTATGAATACAAATGACAAGAATGCAATTTACTTCAGAGAAGCACCCCACATGACCTCCTTGTTCAAGGTTGGCTTATTGGAAGTTTTTTAATTTGAAAAATAATTTAAGTTGAGGGAGGCAGTGCAGTCAAAATCCCAGCAAAGAGAAGATTTTAGCATGAGACGAAATGCCTAAACTGTAGTGCCAGTGGGTTAAAGGATCTCTCTCTCTCTTTTTTTTTTTTTTTGAACAGGCCTGACAAGTGTTCATTGGGTCAGTCCTAAGAAGGAGCCAAAAGTTAGCAATTAAAGCCACTCTTATGCGGATCCTGAGAAACTTAACAGAAGACTATGGGGGAGGGGAAGGGGAAAAAAAAAGAGAGGGAGGGAGGCAAACCATAAGAGATTCTTAAAAACTGAGAATAAACTGAGGGTTGATGGGGGGTGGGAGGGAGAGAAGGGTGGGTCATGGGCACTGAGGAGGGCACCTGTTGGGATCAGTAGTGGGTGTTGTATGGAAACCAATTTGACAATAAATTTCATATTTTATTTTTTATTAAAAAAATTTTTTTAATCATTTATTTATTTTTGAGACAGAGAGAGAGACAGAGCATGAACGGGGGAGGGTTAGAGAAGGGAGACACAGAATCTGAAACAGGCCCCAGGCTCTGAGCTGTCAGCACAGAGCCCGACGCGGGGCTCGAACTCACGGACCGCGAGATCATGACCTGAGGTGAAGTCGGCCGCTTAACCGACTGAGCCACCCAGGCGCCCCAATAAATTTCATATTTTAAAAAAAAGCTTAAAAAAATAATAAAGCTGGGTTCTCAGGAGAGAGTGTCACTGTGACGTCAGACATCCCATCTAGCCCACTTATTCACAGAATTGTCTGAGAAACTCCCTTTGCTGAAGCCCATGTTTTAACAGTGATGAGTCGAATGAGCAACAAGAAGGACAACTGAAGTTAAAAGATCAATTGCAGCTTTTATTAAGAATCTACCATGTCCCAGGCTCTATGTTAGACCCTTTGCATGAATGATCTCTTTTACTGCTGATGTCAACAACTGAGGTCGATGTTATTACTACCTCTGCATTACGAAAGAGGAAAAGAGTTGAGTAATATGCATTGGCTGATATGTGGTGGATTTGGCCACCAAACACCAGCAGTCTTTCATTCTTGTTTTCCCAACTGTTAATGCTTTAACCCCTCCTTAAATACAAATCATGTAGACAGATTTAAAAAAATTGAAGCTTGTCTTTTAATCACGGGAGATACTGGTTTTTGTTTGCTTTACTAAGGAGATTCCTAAATCTAATCTGTTTATAAAATGATTATTACCTATT
The DNA here is from genome assembly GCF_027475565.1 of Acinonyx jubatus. Taxonomy (NCBI): domain Eukaryota; kingdom Metazoa; phylum Chordata; class Mammalia; order Carnivora; family Felidae; genus Acinonyx; species Acinonyx jubatus. The sequence goes on along the minus strand of NC_069382.1, from coordinate 133,785,288 downwards.
CATTTAAAAAGTATTTATTAAGCATCTGCTGTGTGCCTGGCACGGTTGATGTTAAGCAGATAAAGGATAAGATATGGACACTGACTTTAGAAAATCCTCCGTCTACTGGGTTAACTTGAACTAAGATACAACTATATTCATATATCTATCTTTTGGGCATAATCATGGTCTTCACGGTCAACATAATGACAATGCCCAACGTTTTTATGGAGTTTGGTCATAATACAATGTCTTGAAAACGTTATTTCATCTGTGTTTTACAATCCCCTATGAGGTGGACAGGGTCAATTTTTCACCCCTCCGTTGTGGTTGAGGGAGCTGATATTCACAAGGTGGAATCCCCCTCGCTCAGATATCCTGGATCCAGCTCTCCTTAATGAGCTCCACCCCGTGACCAAGACATCTGCAGAGGCCTCTCCCGTTTTGTTTTTGATGCGGCATGTGAAGAGAGGTATGAATTTCACTTGACATAAGTAATAGTCTTTGCCTTAAAGACCTTTTATTATATTTACTTCTTCCAGACAGACCTGATAGAAGTCCATCAGTCTGTCTCTGAACCGTGTTTAGCCCCACTAGCAGGCCCATTTCCACTCACGATTCTGGCTGCCTCCTGAACTGCTGTGTGAGCAAATGAGATAAGTACGAAATATTCCTACGCCACTGGCTCCATGCTCTCCTCATATTCAATCACGAAGACTAATGAATCAGAGATGATTGCGGTGGTAAAAATCCAAATGCAGATTTTTGCTGTCCTTACTAATGAGAGAAAAATATAGTAGACCGTTGGCCTAAAGGCTCCACATGCGATTCCTTTGTAACTTAGAGTGCATTAAAAAAGCTTCAGTCAGCAAGATAAGTTAATTTTTTTATGACCTTTATAAACTCTTTTAGCCTGTATCTCAGGAGCTTCTCTTAAAGATTAAATTTTTAAAAATCCTTTTAGCTCAGGCCGACACAGTCTTTTTTGTTTCAAAGGCTACATCCAAAATCTATAAAGAAACTCTGTTCGTGACAATTATTGTCAAAGTAATGATTAGGTAACATGTCATTTTTAGTTTTTACTGCTCTTGTCTCTATGATGGTAATCCAATAGAGCTCACTTCTTCTTAATGTAAAAGTTGCGTAAAGGATGCATCATTCCCAGTTGACTTTGCCTACATTTGCAAATTCTTGAAAAAGCAAATTGAATTGTCACTGGCAGCATCTCTTTCACACAATGACCATCGGGTTAAGTGGGAATGTGAGGCACTGATATCAAGATTTCATTAAAAGACAAAAAAACTCTTTAAACTGGTATTAATGTATCGTTGGGTCCACGGGCTTCAGTAGACTCTATGGCACAATTACCCAAAGGTGAGGGGTGTCATTTTACAGGGGAAGAATGTTGGAGGAATGTGAGGGCTCTTCATTAATGACATCACAGATTTAATTGTTTGCATAAATTCATAGTTTCTTCTAAATTTTTTGGTTGTAGGGTATCAGCTTCTTTTAAACACTGTATTTGTAACTGGCTTGATTGGTGACTACAAGAGTCATCATCACAGGCATCTGTCACTACTTCTATTATATCCAACCTGCTGACCCAGAAAATCTGTGGTTGACACAATTGATTTCTCTATAAGATTCATTCAGCATTTATTTTATTTTTGACATCCACCTACAAGGTCCTGCAAAAACTCAGTTCCTGCAGCTCTGGGTCAGAGAAATATAGTCCTTTATAAAAGGTGTGTATCCTCAGCTGAGGGGCTGGAACAAAGCATGAGTGTGACTTAGAGTGATTCACTGAAATAATTGGATTTATTAAAATATGTTTGAGTTTTGGAGACTGGGCCATTGAGGACATGGTGCCAACTTTGCGAGATTTTTGCCTTTGGAAATAACAGCAACAACAGCAGCAAATAAATGAGAATAATGATAATGATAATGATAATAATAGGAAAGGCTCAAGTTACAGGACTTCCTTTGCACTGTCAAACTCTTAACCTCTGGATCGTGTTGCTTTCTCGCCTTCCCTCTTGGAATCTCTTCTGCTAGGTCCCAGAAAGTGTCTTGGTTGCAAACCAACATGTACAAAATGCATGTTTTAAATAGGTGCTTGACAGTTATCTATTACTTCTCATCTATTATCTTTGTGCTACCTAATTATATAGAAAGGTTACATGATTTTTTTTCAAAGCATATAGATAATTAAGTGTCAGACTCAGAATTCAACCTCAATTGTTTATCTTGTAAATAAATCGACATCTTCCTCTGTGCTCTAAAATCTAATGATCGGGCTTGATCATGCATCATCCTATGAATTTTACTGAGAAATGAGCAATGGGAAGGTACGTGGAGGTCTGTATAAGATTGCAGTAGTAGTCTTTGCCTAGTGAATTCACATATCTAAGCAGATTAAATTATTTCCCTTTTTATCTTGTTTGATGAGACTTTCAGCTTGCACCGAATTTCAGCTCTAGACAGGTCTACTTAATATTTAAGATTTTTTTTTTCTGGTGATTTCAATGTTTTATTTTCATTTTAATAACTAAATGGTAATATGCAGGGACCACATTTTCTAGAGAAATCTTCTTTTTGGTTCAACATAGAAAGAACCACATAAAGTGTTCTATTAATCATATACATAACTGGGCAGAGATCTTTTAAAGTGAATATCCTTTGTCAATTTCTTCTGATTCTACTAAATATTGTTTCTACTCTACAACAAAAAATGAGTGAGTGTAATGATTTTGGAGAGGAAGCAGCATCATTGGCTCTATCAAAGATGAAACACTTCCAGAGATCTTGGGGCTGACTTTTACTATAGTGCCACCACGAAAGATCTGAAGATCATTATTTACTAGAAATAAATGAACAAGGCAGAAATCGATTACTACGACACTAGATTTATGTTTCCATTGCTCTCTATATACATCTCTATTTGTCCTAACTTCACGGGGAAGATATTTAATACATAATGGAAGGAGGCTGTTGCTTTTGATTTATTTTTTGTTTATTATTTTTGGCATCCATGGAGAAATTCTGGAAATCAATACTGTGTGTGTGTGTGTGTGTGTGTGTGTGTGTGTGTGTGTGAGTGTCTGGGTATTCTGGGCATAGTGTAGGTTTAAAGGTTCTGGAGGGATAAGAAAACTTCCTCTACTTGCTGAGTTCTCTTTTAATAAGCAAATTATATTATGAACTCACATAAAGGGGCTACTTTTATTTCTTTGTATGCTTTACATGACATTATGAGCACAGATACAAAGGCTAACTTAGCCATAATTGCAACAAGAAAATTTTTTGTTGTATTTACATTTATAGACTATCTCCTCCTTCTCTAGAGCCCAGGAAGTGACTCTCATTAATCCTAGCTAACTCTCTCTTAGCAATTTATTAGAGAATTAGAATACGTATCTTAGGTCTATGAAGGGACAAATACAGAAATGTTAGGAAATTTTAAGTTTATTTTGAGTAAGAGTTGGCTGGTAATACAAATAAGGTAATATGGACCCTGTCTTTAAATACTTTAAAATTAAGCATTTGGACTTGAAAAAGGCATGTAGAGGGTCAATCAACACTAATTTATCAAGACCATGTAAACAAGAAACTATGTTTAAAGGAAGGCATATGTTTTATGCTCCATGAATTTATGACAGCTGACTAGAAATTTAGAAGGATGGAATACATGTAATGAGAATAAAAACAAGCTGTTCATTGTTATATAATGGTAAAAGAGAGTGGAGAGGTAGAGCTGGAATACTTTTAGAGACCCTTGAAGAACCCAATGAAAAAATATATTTGAACCGGATTGTTGCTTTTGAAAATACTGGAGTGACATGGTTGAAAGAGCACAGATAAAGTCCTGACCTACACAGGGTAAATTCTGAGAAGTAGTTAGGTCAAGTACTGACACTGAAATTTTACAAATGAGAAATCAAATTCACAGAAGCCATGTAACAGTATTAACAGAGACATGAAATACAGATTTGGGGGAACTGGTAACCAGCAGAAGCAAATAGGTTCTCTTTTGGATGTTTTGAATGTTCGATGTAAAAGAAAAAGCTCTTTAATGTAACTTTAATCCAGAACCTCCCAGGTCTTTAGCAGCTATGAGAACTGAAAGGAGAATTTGGGGCACAGACTTCACCTTGAGTTTTACCTTCTCATGGAGTTGACCTGACTCATAGAGTTGACTTGACCTTATCATGCTGAACTTCTCTGCCACTTTATAGGCCAAGAACGCCTGTAAAATCTGCCACCCAAGCATGAACAAACTCTTATTCTTGGTTACCTCTAATCAAGATGAGAAAGTCTTGGTTTTAAAATTCAGGGTTACTAAATACTAAAGACAAAAGGAAATAAAGAGAACTTAGAAAGTTGAGTTAAAAAGAAGGAGTTTTCATCCCATCATTGCTAACTTGTTCCCTAGTTGTAGATTTTGCTTCAATATATACTTTGTCTTCTAAGATACCTACCTCTAGTCATAGAGGGCAGGTGGACCTTCAGTTAAAAATTTTCCGACTCTTGTTTTCCTAGCTGCTAACTTATATTTACCTGGTGGGCGCCATTGTAATTTCCACCACCCAAGAACTGCTTCTTGGTAACACTTTTTTTTTCCTTGTTCAAAGACCAGAAAAAAATTCTTCTCCCTGGAGTTCTGGTTTCCTGTCTGGGAGATTCTCCTCAGTCATGGCTGGTTGTTAGGACTATGATTATTGACCATCTTTCTTCAAAGTATGATAATTCCATAACAGTACACTAGACAATAAAGTTAACATCAACAATAACAAGAGACTATTTTTTTTTTCCACACAGTGCCAGTATTCTAGATACAGAGGTCAAAAGAAAATTAAGAATATGTATTTGGAGTTGAGGAAAAGGAACTACATATTTGGGGCTTGTCAACATAGAGATATAAGTTGTGAAGTGACTGGCATGGTTAAGATTTCCCTGGGAGGTTATTAGTAATACAGTTGAGACCAAGGACAAAATCTTGAGAAATAACACCCACAGTAAGGATAAGGGGATTTAAAGAAGATTGAGAAAGCAGTATTGGTGCAAGTGGCAGTGTTATGGAAATTGCATGCACTGAATGCCACATTGAGTCAGGCAGGGTTAGAATTAAAAAACTGGGTTGACATCAGGAGGTAATTTGTTATCCTTGTAGGAAACAGTTTCCAAGTCTAGGTCATTATAAGGTTGCTTGGGTATTCTTAAAAAAAAATGGCAGCTGTTTGCACTCATAACTTTCTTTACCAAAGTGACTCTTTTGAAAGTCAACCCACATTTTCAGCTAAGATATTTCTTATGCACCTTTTTCAACATTCCTCCAAAGTTAGTGCACTTTTGGGGAGGGATGGTGAAGTCATGTTCCCTATATTAAGAGTGAAGGAAAGAATTTGGTAAGAAAGATTGATACGCTTTATTTTGGCAATTGTAACAAAAACCTTCACTGAATTTTGAAAATCTTGCCTGCTAAAATCAAAGTGGTTTGAGGAGCAAAAGTTTGCAATATGTGTGTGGTATTCCATGGATGATTTGTCATTTTAGCCCCCACCGTCCAACTGGTCCTGTTGCTATGCACTCCTCTGTGGTTGGTCATTCCTCACTTCCGTAGCTTCCATGGATTCTGGCTAAGCTGTTTGTTTCATCATCCATTAGTCCCTGAAGTTTAGTTTGTATACCTAGAGATACTCTTAAATGTTATCTTTTTATCATGAATATTGGAAAAATGTGAGCTACAAAATACTAAGTATTTGCTATGTGTTATACGCCATGATAAGTACATTACATAGCTTATTTTATTTGACTCTCACACAAAAGCAACCACCTCTGGGAGGTGTTATTATCCCCATTTTACGCATTAGAAAACTGAGGCTCTACCTCACATAGCCACTAGGTGGCAGAACAAGGGTTCAAATCTGGATGTCTCTGGTGTCCTGATTCTTGCTCTTAACCACTGTTTATACTACTCCTTAGTTATTTGTAAGATCAGCTGTTAATAATATATTATTCCCTACACTTTTAAGTTGTGGTGCTTGACTTGTGATTATTCTGCCTTCAGAGCTGTGCAATCATAAATTCAAGTATAATAAGTAATTTCAATTTGTTCTTAAACTGTGCATACATCTCCATTAATCTTAATAAATAATTGAGATGCTTATTAAGCAATCTTAGATACCCTATTACTTTTTGAAATGCCAAGCTAAGAGTGGTAGAGCATTATATGATATATTAAAACATTCTGGAAGTCAAATTCCAAATCAAAACATTCACATATTTTAAGGAGCAAAATAATGATTACTAGTGTTTTCCAAGCAGGAAATTCTAAATTTCCTTCTGTTGTTATTTATATTACCATGTGTATGATTCTCTCTGATAAAAAGATTTTAAAAAACAAAATACACTTTAATATACATTGTAATATCATGGTTGTGCGCCTTACCCCATTTTAAGTTCTAAAATAGCTCAGTTGTATCTACAACATGGTCCCAGTATTTTCAAATCTGTGATTTAGATTTTCGATGACAGAAGTTAAAAGGTTTTAGGGAAGAGTGATAAGTTAAATAAATCCAAGTAATGAAAATGGGGAATTTTTAAATTTACTGACTTAAAAATGTGCCCCCTCATGTGGATTGGAGAGAGAAAGGTGTATTTGTTGGAAAATAGGACTTCAGAGGCCAAATGCCTAATTCACAGCCAAAGCCTCAGTAAGTAAAGAAAAGCTATTAAAGCGAATGTTGACCAGGGTCCTGCTAAATTAACACATCATCCCCGTGCACATCTTCACCATCGTCTGCACGGCACTGAGAACCATCTATTTGGAGTCCATTGGTTCTCCTTTGCAGTCGTAGTGTTGAAACATGCACGAAAAGAGCCTTATATATCTTAGTCACACACAATAAAGGAAAAGTTGCCCTGTCTTTATACAGAATCGATAGACATTGCCTTCTGAATAAAAATCAGGGCCTTCTAGGAAATAAGATTGTCTACCCTGTATTCACTTTCTTCATATAATTCTTCATCACATCCCTGCACCTCCAACTAGAATTATAGGTATTTCTCAGTCTACAGTACAATTGTTCTCATGAAAATCTCTTTTCTGGTCAGTGGCAGATCCCCAATAGGAGTCTGAAAATAGCAGAACGACTGGGCACTGAACTCCCAAAGCTCGAAACTCACCAAAAACAGACAAGTAACAAAGCCCAAGCTCCCTTGTAGAGCATGCTGATGGTTATCAGAGGGTTGAAATAGAAGCGCTGTGTGGGGCAAATATGTATCAGCCATGTGGATAGATGATCTTTTATCCTGGGAGACTGACTACCCTGCTCCTTGTCAAGCTCCCAATAGATGTGGACAAACCTGTCAGATGATCTGTTCTTTTTCAGTCCTTAGCACAATGTGGGATGTTTTCGGGCTGTACAAGCTCTGAGAACACTAGAATTGGGCCCCAACATTTATCAATAACAATTTATAGCTGATATATAGCGTTCTGGAAAAGAGAAGGAATCCACTGAAGCCTAACAACGCAGCTCCCACAAAGGTTCACTCCAGGCCTGGGATCAATGTCATCAGTGAAATTTATGGGAATGCCATGAAACCCTCTGAGATGCAGTGGCATTCTCTGCAACCTTTCTTGGAGCCCATCAATTATGGTCTAATAAGGTCTTTCCTGCCTTAGGAAAAGGTTTTCATTCCTTCACTGCCTCTTCCAGGTGTACCTGTATAATAAAAGCAGCTGTTTCTTTAGTCTAAGTGTGGTCTCCTGAGAGAGAGGTTTCTAGTGGCTTCCTCAACTTACTTATGTGGGTTCTGGTAAATCTCTGGTTTCCCTCACCAGGTGTGTTCACTCAAGTGAATCTAAAGAGCCGGTCACTAGTTCCTGAGATCTCCCGGAGGTAAAAACAAACAAACAAACAAACAACAAAAACCTTGTCTGTAAAATATTCTGTATTTCCTGAATGTTGAAAACCTATGAAATGGACATATCTGATTGAATATTGCGGTCAAAACATGTTTATGGAAATAATCCAAGGCTCTGTAGGAGAGGAGCAGACTGTGGTATGCTGGATATGGGTTTTCTCTAAATTTTTGGCCTCCTCAACAGGGGTAGAGGTAGGGTGTAGAAATGTGGGTCTTCAGACCTTTGACTATCTGTTGGGTCATTTCTAGTTCATCTTGATTGTGTCCTCAAAGTTGACTTCAGTATATACTTAACTTATGAAAAGCTGTTTCTTTGAGAGGTAGGTCTGTTGTTCATTCTCGAGGAGTCTTTATGGGATTCCAGCTTCCCTAAAGGAACACTCAGTCATTAAGGGAAAATAGATTTCACTTCCATGATGCACATATAGTATATACTCATACATACTCACATTTATACACACATTTGTGCTTGCAGATAATATCCATACACATATGTGTGTATGTATTTCCATGGATTTTAGGAAAGATGTTTCAGGAATGTTACATTTTAGGAATAATACATCATTGCTTGTCATGTTTTTTCTCTGGATGAATAATGCTTTATTTTCTTAATGTGATCATCACGGCCTAGCTTAGTAATGGGCTGCAGACAGAAGCCAGGCTTCCTTCTAAGACTTAAGTCACATGTTTTATTCAAAAAGAAGTCTTACACTATGCAAAACAGACTTCTGAGGTAAAGTCTGGTTAGAAAGAAAACCTAGAAGAGAAGAAATGGGAAGCTCTCATTTTAGCAAGGCACCATCTGGCTTTCAATTTTCTTAAGTATCCTGACTGCTGGTCACTCTACTATGAGTCTTACGCTTTTGCCATTACACTTTGGTGTCAAATTTAAGGCCGTAAAGCCCTTATTAAATGATACAAGGTTGAAGGCAAGTGAGCCATCCTAAGTGATTAGTTTCCTGCGTGGCTGTGACAAATTACCATAAATTAGGGGTTCTAAAACAACAACAATTCATTGTCTCTAGAGAATAGAAGTCTGAAATCAAGGTGTGAGCATGGCCATACTCTTTCTGAAGACTCTAGGGGAGAATATGTTCCATGCTTTCTGTTAGCTTCTGGTGTTGCCCCACAATTCTTGGTGTTTCTTGCTTTGTAGACACATCACTCCAGTCTGAGCCTCAGTCATCACATGGTGTTCTCTCTCTCTTTTGTTTCTTTGTTTGTTTATCTATTTTTATGTTTTCTCCTCTTCTTTTAAGGACACCAGTCATATTTGATTGAGGGCTCTCTCCACTCCAGTATAACTTCATCTTAATTAATTACATCTTCAATAAACTTATTTCCAAATAAGATCACAATCTGAGGTTCTAGGAAAGGCATGAATTTGGCGGGCGGGAGGGGATGCCATCTAATCCCATACCCGAGAGTATTGTGTATTCACTGAAATACTCCTTAATGCTTCAAGTTAACATATTAACTCATTGCTACTTAGAAGAAAGATAGACAAGGTGAGTGTTGGGGCACAGGCAAAGACAGGGAAATAGAAAATGTTCAGAAGAGTAATGTTCAGTGCAGCAGCCACTAGCCCCCTGTGGCTACTTAAATTTGAAGGAATTAAAATGAAATAAAATTAAAAATTCAGTGTTTCAGTATTACTCAGTAGTCAAATGTGGGTAATGACTAGTCTATTGGATAGCGCAGAAATAGAACATTTCCAGCCTTGCCCGATGTTCTTTTGGACAGTGCTGGTCTAGAACACATCATTTGTAGGAGTTATGGTGGAGGTTCTTAGGAAAGGTAAAGATGGGAGAAAGGGAAATGGAATAATGTTGCAGCAAGCAAGGGAAGGAAAAGAGAAAGGGAAGGTGAAGGCAAATAATATTACATATTATTATTTTATATTATTATAATATTATAGGTCTGCCTGGCAAAACACAACCATTGGATGTGGCGCTCATCTCTTGACCCCTATATTTTGCCTTGCAGAGAGCATGTACTCACAAAATATTTGTTGAACCATTAAAGGAAAAGATGAATGCTTTAATCAGGATGGGATGTTGTTGACACTGGCAGTGCTGCTGACAGAAAGGTATGATTTCCATGAAGATTTCTGGGAGACAGTGCTTTGAGTATTAGCAAATCTCCACACAATGACCTTCACTTGAAGTCAGAAGACACTTGCTTCTCACGCCTTGCTCCTGTACTAGCACCATCTGCACTCTGCCCCTAGTTATTTGGTTCTCCAGGAGCATAAACAGCTGCCTTCTCTCTCTTTCAAGGAAGCATACAGTAGCATTATATTACTTGTGACCTTTGCACTTGTGCTGGATCAGCAATTTCCCTGTCGACTGCCATTATGGTGCCCTAATACAAAGCCACCAACCACTACTGTGCATGCCCAAAGCCCTGTGGCAAATGCCTTCCTGACAACTTTTCCTCTCGCTGCAATATGGGAAGAACAAATTACAATTGGGTTTGAAAGGGATGGGTAACTTACCTGGTCTCGGGGGCTTTGACAGCCTCCTGTTGCAGTGCCCACTGACTGGAGGGCTGACACAGCTCATTTCCCAAGCTTGGATTTACTGTGATCCCTTGTCACAGCTCTGTGATGAGGGAGGAGGAAAGGGAATTTTTATCAGTGCAATGAATCCTTGTCGTAGCTCCTTGTAGTGACCCTCCCCCACATACACACAAGCACACATACAGACACACAGAGTCACATGTGTTGATCCATCCCTAACTATTGTCATCAATGAAGACAATAGTTTTTCTATACATCCCAGAGCAAATTTGGAGGATCTCCCCCTAAGCTCCCCTATTTATTTCTTTTAACTCAATTTTGATAGTATTTTAGACACGAAGAGGAAGGAGCTCTTCTATTCAACACCATGACAGAGCATGTGATAGGGGAAGCCAATGGGCATAATGTAAACAAATAAGTCCCAAGGATGTTGTCTTCTGAAAGTGTGTTGGGCTGTACATTTTTATTATTTGGCTGCAAGGGACTGCTATTGAATCATATGGTGGAAACACTGAATAATAAGTAGCATTGCATATTTATCAATCTACCTGTCCGAATTCCAAAAGGTAACAAAAGACTTCTCATTTTCACTTTTGGATAATAAAACAAATTCTACAAAATAAATTCAAAAATTCCAAATTACATTGACTAACAAGAGATTAATGGTTACCTGGGGTTAGAGGTGAAGTTGGGGTTCGGACTGGCTGCAAAGGGGCAGCATGAAAGGTAAGGGAACTGTTCTGTGCCTTGATTATGGTGGTGGTATATGTAATTACCAAAAGTCATTAAACTATAGACTTAGTGTGAATGATTTCATTATATATGAATATCTCAATTAAAAGTTAATATAGGGGGCATCCAAATTGGCTGGGAGGAGGTCAAATTTTCACTCTCTGCAGATGACATGATACTCTATATGGAAAACCCAAAAGATTCCACCAAAAAGCTGCTGGAATTGACTCATGAATTCAGCAAAGTTGCAGGATATAAAATCAATGCACAGAAATCGGTTGCATTCCTATATACCAACAATGAAGCAACAGAAAGAGAAATCAAGGAATCGATCCCATTTACAGTTGCACCAAAAACCATAAAATACCCAGGAATAAATCTAACCAAAGAGGTGAAAAATCTATACACTGAAAACTATAGAAAGCTTATGAAAGAAATGGAAGAAGACAGCAAAAAATGGAAAAAGATTTCATGCTCCTGGATAGGAAGAACAAATATTGTTAAAATGTCAATACTATCCAAAGCAATCTACATATTCAATGCAATCCCTATCAAAATAACACCAGCATTCTTCACAGAGCTAGAAAAAACAATCCCAAACCTTGTATGGAACCAGAAAAGACCCCGAATAGCCAAAGCAATCTTGAAAAAGAAAACCAAAGCAGGAGGCATCACAATCCCGGACTTCAAGCTGTATTACAAAGCTGTAATCATCAAGACAGTATGGTACTGGCACAAGAACAGACACTCAGATCAATGGAACAGAATAGAGAACCCAGAAATGGACCCACAAACATATGGCCAACTAACCTTTGACAAAGCAGGAAAGAATATCCAGTGGAATAAAGACAGTCTCTTCAGCAAGTGATTCTGGGAAAACTGGACAGCAACATGCAGAAGAATGAACCTGGACCACTTTCTTACACCATACACAAAAATAAACTCAAAATGGATGAAAGACTTAAATGTAAGACAGGAAGCCATCAAAATCCTCGAGGAGAAAGCAGGTAAAAACCTCTTTGATCTTGGCTGCAGAAACTTCTTACTCAACATGTCTCCAGAGGCAAGGGAAACAAAATCAAAAATGAACTACTGGGACCTCATCAAAATAAAAAGCTTCTGCACAGTGAAGGAAACAATCAGCAAAACTAAAAGGCAACTGACAGAATGGGAGAAGATATTTGCAAATGACATATCAGATAAAGGGTTAGTATCCAAAATCTATAAAGAACTTATCAAACTCAACACCCAAAAAACAAATAACCCAGTGAAGAACTAGGCCAAAGACATGAAAAGACACTTCTCCAGAGAAGACATCCAGATGGCTGACCAACACATGAAAACATGCTCAACATCACTCATCATCAGGGAAATACAAATCAAAACCATAATGAGATACCACTTTACACCTGTGAGAATGGCTAACATTAACAACTCAGGCAACAACAGATGTTGGTGAGGATGCTTTTTTGCAATGCTGGTGGGAATGCAAACTGGTGCAGCCGCTCTGGAAAACAGTATGGAGGTTCATCACAAAACTAAAAATAGAACAACCCTACCACCCAGCAATTGCACTACTAGGCATTTATCCAAGGGATACAGGTATGCTGTTTTGAAGGGACACATGCACCTCCATGTTTATAAGAGCACTATCAACAATAGCCAAAGTCTGGAAAAGCCCAAATGTCCATTGATGGATGAATGGATAAAGAAGATGTGGTATGGTATATACAATGGAGTATTACTCAGCAATCAAAACGAATGAAATCTTGCCATTTGCAACTACGTGGATGGAACTGAAGGGTATTATGCTAAGTGAAATTAGTCAGAGAAAGACAAAAATCATATGACTTCACTCATATGAGGACTTTAAGAGACAAAACAGGTGAATATAAGGGAAGGGAAACCATATAAAAACAGGGAGGGGGACAAAACAGAAGAGACTCATAAATATGGAAAACAAACTGAGGGTTACAGGAGGGGTTGTGGGATGGGGGATGGGCTAAATGGGTAAGGGGCCCTAAGGAATCTACTCCTGAAATCATTGCTGCACTATATGCTAACTAATTTGGATGTAAATTAAAAAAAAAAAACGAGTTAATAAAAAAAAGTTAATATAGGGACACCTGGGTGGCTCAGTCAGTTGAGTGTCCGACTTTGGCATAAGTCATGATCTCACAGTTCATGAGTTCAAGCCCTGCATTGGGCCCTCCACTCTCAGTGAGGAGCCCACTTTAAATCCTATATGTCCCTCTCTCTTTAACCCTTCCTGCTCACTCTCTCTCAAAAATAAACATTAAAATTGTTAAAAAGTTAATACAAAAATTCAAAAATTTTAATTGTAGTTAAGAATTTGCCATATATAGAATGAGTTAAAGAATGAAGATTTTGGAAAACTGATTACCATAGGGGACATTTTTTAAAAAGCTATAAGTACATGAGAGCTTTCCTTATGAAATATTGTTTAGGTGAAACATACCATACACAGATGGTAGAATGATTAGTCTTTTATGGGTACTCAGAAATCTACCCTCCTCAGGTCCTTTGCAGTTAGGTAGGGCCTTGTAGCTGGTTCACTTCAGTGAATTGGTGGTAGAATTGACATGTGCACAGGAAAAAGTATTCTGCACCACTGTCTGGCTCTCTTGCTTTCTGCCTCAGAAATACAGGAAGCCACATGTTGAGATGGCAGTGTCACAAGAAGATGGAGCCACTCTCATCCAGGGACACTCTATGACTGCTTAGGATGTAGTTTACCAAACTGCCTTAGACATGTAGCTCAAGCAAAATAATGAACTTCTGTTGTGTTAGTCTAATGAGATTGGGGGAGTTACTTGTTACTATAGTATGACATAGCTTGTGCTGACTAATACAATATGTTGCCATGATTTCAAAATCTTCAGAGTTTAATGGCCATGGATCCATTAAAGTTTGCCTCCCTGGAGAGTATGGATTTTGATAAACACACTATTCTAGTAGGCATGGTTGATAAAAGAGGAATTCAGGTGATGAGTTTCTTCTTGGTAATTCATACTTTAGAAGAGAGAGACTGGGCAACAGTAACCTGAATAGTCATTCCTGCTATGTTCTTACTATCCGGGGGTTCTGGGATATTGTGAGATTACATATTGATACCTTCACCAGAGGCAGAATTCACTTGAAGATCTCTGAATTCTAGATTAAAATATAAAACTCTGAGTGCTCCCTTAATCACACAGAACATATAAGACAGAGGAGAGAATTTATCCACTGACTTGAATCCTAGGATTCAAGTTGAAGCCTGTTAGTTTGTCCCTTTCTTGCCATCTGTGTGTTCTATGAGTCTTACCTTTATCACTACTTTGTTGCCTTTTACCATTTTACATTATATCTTTAACAGACAGGGTCCAATTTCTTTAAAAAAAAATGAATTCTTGGCCCTATTGATATCATTTCCTTATAGTTTACTCTAGAATTTCTGTGTCAGCTGGTGAAATCTCTTTTGTACTGTTAAAATGCACATTACTATCAGCAAATATTCAGATGTTTTAAAAGAATTTATTTTGGAAGAAGCACTGGACATGTGGGAATGTAACTAAAGAACCAGTTTGGCAAATCACTAGGAGAAGTAACTCACAGTAGACCCAGTAAAAGAGTGTATTTACCAGGGGGACATTGAGAGTATATAGTGGATTCCCTTGCAATAGAAGAATGGGAAAGGATAAAAAGTCAGAGGCAATCAAGTGGAGAAAAATACTTTTATAATAAGTGAAAAGACAGTTTTATAGGTTCATGCTCATAAAAAAACATACTATGTAGCAGTAATCGTTCTATTTTTGCCTCACAAAGAGAGGCAGGAAAAGAGATGGAGGAGAAATTGTTTTTCTTTTTCACAAAATCCCTTTCCATTATGGGTGAGACATGGAATATAGCATGATTAAGAAAGCCCATGGCAATTAAAACTTCATCCTGCTGAAAAGTTAAAGCCATTTTCTGGAACAGGAAAAAGACTTAGAAGACAGGAAGTGATGCAGTAATCTTTCCTTCCACCCCCTCCCCCATGAGAGAGACCCAGGGCATTGCAGTATATGTGCATTTACTTCTATATTCTTTCTTCTCATGAAGGATCTTGAAATAAGGAATTGGAATGCATTAGAATTCATAGACCTCTGGGGCTCTTGCTTTAACTCATTCTTCTGGTGTCACTCCCTATTCGAGTGGTCACATTATGCTAAGTCTCACTGAAACACATTTACAGCAATCATTGAGTTAGAATTTCTCTCTCCGTGCTTGAACATCATGTTACTAACATTGCATACCACCCAGGAAAAGCAAATTGTAAATACTTACAGATTAGTCTAAAGTTGTATGGATCTTAAGTACAATATACTCAAGGGTGAGTGAATCGAGCATTGGTTGGGAGAACAAGGAGGGTGGTCACTGTAGGCTCTTCCTCAAAGTTGAGCCAGGAGTTTGTTTTTTGTTAAATCTATAATTTGTACAACAAAGAAAAAAATTAAGAAAATCATTAGGGCCTGTGTTGTGAAAAGTAGGTAAAGATCTACAGTGTTTAAGAGGCAGGGGGTGGGAGTGGAGGGGTGGGGAGGTGGAGGCAGAGGGTGCTGGAAGACCTCCCTCCGGCAGTATAAGAATATAGGCTACAGCAGACAAACAAAAGCCAAAAGCTAATTTTCAATATTTTATTGTAATTTGGGAGTGAGATCTTGGAGGGTTTCAAGGTAAGAAAAAAGGGATTTGGGATAAATACAAGTAATTAATAATCTAAGCTTAAAAAAATAATTGATGTATTTGAAACTATACTATCTTTACCATCTTAGTTGAGTACATTTAGCAAAAGTTATAAAGGGGTTTCTAGGTTTACATTGCTAAATTAATTAAACAAAGAGGCCATTAGACTGAGGTGGCTTTTTTTGTTTTTTGTTTTTAATTTTTTTTTTAACATTTATTTATTTTGAGAGAGGGAGAGAGAGAGTGCATGCAGGGAAGGAGCAGAGAGAGAGAGGGAGAATCTGAAGCAGGCTCCAGGCTCTGAGCTGTCAGCACAGAGCCCATCGTGGGGCTCGAACCCACAAACTGTAAGATCATGACCTGAGCCGAAGTCAGAGGCTTAACTGACTGAGCCACTCAGGCGCCCCTAGACTGAGGTGGCTTTAATGCCTTAGCAGTCTACATAACCAAGCCAAAACCAAAGCCTCCAAATGCCTCAAAGTTAAGAAATTGAAACCTAAGTACAGCCAATCACAAATAGCCAACTCAGCTTTCCCAAATAATGCAACCACTTAGGCTATAGTCAATCAAATAATTTCCGTGCTTAACTCCCATCTCTTCTCTATAAAAGTCTTGCTCCCAGCTCCTGTTGGTGGAACACTGCCAACCAGTTCCCATTTGGTGCTGCCTGATTCAAATTGATTTTTGCTCAGATAAACTCTCACAATTTTTAATATGCCTCAGTTTATCTTTCAACAACTTATAGCCTCAGATCCTCAGTCTGATTTCTGTAAGCAAGTCTTTATTTGATCAATTGAATTCTTCCAACAAGAGCTTCTCTTAACCTTTGTGTTGTGAGGGAAAAACACTCATTTTCCCTAAGGTTTCCCATAGAGTAAAGTACGTGTTTTTGTTTTTGTTTTATAAATACTTAGTTTTTTATTTTTGAGAGGGACAGAGTGTGAGCAGGGGAAGGGCAGAGAGAGAGGGAAACAGAGAATCTGAAGCAGGCTCCGTGCTTCCAGTGCAGAGCCTGATGGGGGGCTGTATCTCACAAACCGTGAGATCACGGCCTGAGCCAAAGTTGGACGCTTAACCAATTGAGCCACCCAGGTGCCCCTTTTAGGGTTTTACTTTTAATCACTGTGAAGAAACAGAGGTACAAAAATAACAAACATGGACAAAACACAGCATCCTTAAATCTTTATGTCTTTATCTTTAAATCTTATAAAACCTTCCTAGCACTGGTTCCCAGTCTACAGTCCTACACTTGATTTCTTTGCTGTAATTGCAGAAGCATCTGGTGTTGGAAGCCTCTTGATGGTCTACAAAATCTGCCTATCTAGGTTGAATGTCAGTTGTAGCCCTAGTGAGGTGTGGGTTGGTACCACTCCAGAGCCATTTCGGTCCCTTTCAGGATCTGCATCCCAGTTTTCCTACCCACTCAGTTCATCTGCTCTGCTCTGTGATAAAGACCCTTGTGGGCTTGGCTTCTAATGTTCTCAGCCATTCTTGCAGCCCGTGTTAATGCCTCGCTCCTCTGCGGGATTTCATTAGCTGAGAGCTGAGGAAAGCCCTTGTTCTTTTACATGTCTCTCTTTAGAAGTTCTTCTCCTATGTTTCAGACCATCCTACACTGATCCAGACTTTTTTTTTCTTTTTGTCTTTTTTGCTAAGCTTCCATAGCATCCTTTTCTTTGGCCTGACCAACTGGCCATCACCACAGCATAATGTATTGGCTAGGTAGTGTAAACCAAGCATAGGGCTAGGCATTTTACATCAGTTAAAATGTCCCTTTGATTTTGTTAGCTGTATATCCAGCAGCTTGTTGGTAATGCTAATGGTCCCCTTAATATAAGCAGACTTTCCCCATCTATTATTCCAGGCAAACATCTGAGCATCACCTTTGGTTGGCTGTATCATCCTAAAATCAGTTTTATAGGCTTTGTGCTTGCCTTCTATTTTCTCATTTTCATAATGCTTGCAGATTTGTCCCTTTCCTCGTTCAAAAAGCTCACACATTTTCTTAGACTTTTCAATGAGTTTTGGTTCTTAATTCAAGGGAAACCACCAGTTCATAGGTGCCTCAGAGAAATGCCCTGAAGCCACTGAGTTGACTTAACTCAGTGGTTCTCAAATTTCAATGTGCATGGGAATCATTTGGAGAATTCTTATTACAAATGCTGATTCTTGGGTTCCACCCTGGTTAATTTTATAATTAAATACATGGGGGGTTAGGCCCAAGAATTTCTTTAATTATCATCCCAGTGATTTTCATGTAGGTGACATGTTCTTAGGAAACTGATTTGACCTTCTTGGTTCTGGCTCTCACTTCTGTCCACTACCTTGGGTTCTCTAGTGATCACTGCTTCTGGTGTCCTCATTCAGTCCTATTAGACATCTTATATTTATACAAGCCAGTGCAAAAGCGTACGGACTACTCTAGGTATAATTTCTACCAAAGAATAGAAGACTTTCCCTTCTCCTCACAGATATTTTTAAATGCATACTCAAAAAAAGTGAGTAAAGTATCTGGAAAGACAAATTTTTTAAAAGATTTGCAAGGTAATATTCAAGTCAAAAATATTATTTTATTTATATTAAAATACTGAATGTGCACCCATTAAGATTATTCAACTATACACATTATGTAATTCACATACACAAAAAAGTATGGAGAACAATATAAAATAGACACATGGGAGCTCACACCTCTGTATTAACATTTTACCACATTAAAAAGACTTTAATGTCCATCTTTTAAAACATTTGCTACATATGTCTTATCTTTAAACAATAAATAGTATTGCTTTGAGCATTTTAAAATTTTACATAAATGTTATGTACTGTATGTATACCTTTGTAGATTTTTAAAAATCAACATTGGTTTTGATATTCATGTTGCTTCATGTAAACCTAATTAAGTTTTTTCAACTTCTTTTTTTTATTTAAAAAAATTTTTTATAATGTTTTTATTTATTATTGAGAGACAGAGCATGAGCATGGGAGGGGCAGAGAGAGGGGGAGACACAGAATCTGAAGCAGGGCCCAGGCTCTGAGCTGTCAGCACAGAGCCCGACGTGGGGCTTCAACTCACAAACTGTGAGATCGTGACCTGAGCCGAAGTTGGACGCTCAACCTATTGAGCCACCCACGCGCCCCAAGTTATTCCAACTTCTGAAGAGTATTCTCTTTTATACACCACTATTTATCATTCTCTTACTGATGATTATTAGGTACTGTTTTTGTTTTGTTTTGTTTTGTTTTAGCTAAAATGTTGTTGAGTCACACAGGTGTGTTAGAGTTTCTTTAGGTCATAGCACCTAGATGTGACATTGCTATAATAGAAACTTGTGCATTTGTAATTTTAAAATTGTACATTTAAAATAAGAGCTGAGGGTCATAATCAATCTAAATTTTTAAATTATATTTTATTAAAATTTACTCTGAAACCACCAATGCTTTGATAATCTCTACTGCATCTACATTTCAGTCTGTGCAGAAAACTCAGAGTTATAATCAATGAATGGGTGCACGTATTATTTTATTTTATTTTTTTACTTAACATAATTGCATATAAATATCTCACCTATTTGACACAATAAATGCTTACTTAATGACTCCCATGAGCAAGTGTAACTCCAGAGAACAGAGACCAAAATCCTGGCCTTCTTGAATCTTTTATTACCGCCACATAATCACATAGGCGATAATTTTATCATTTAAACAGCAATTAATATTACACAATATCAACATGCTATGATTTACTTATCGAATCCCTCAGGAATTGTGTTTATTTCAGAAATGAGTACCTACATGACACCCATGTTAGAAATAAGGACTGAATTTGACCAAGGTGATATTATCATAGGGAGTGTATGTCTGTAACGTTCAGAGTGACTTAAAACAGGCCATATTTATTTACCCTATTATCATTAACAGCAGTCCATGCTCCCCCTTTTCTCCTCATTCACTTCCTGTAACTCAGCCTAGAGCCCAGGTTGTTAGAGTGGTAACAGATCTGGACTTTGGAATGGGTTTGTGTACAGGCTCCTTGGCTTGTGAGATACATGAACTTGGAAAATTGGTGTCTCAGCTTTCTCTTCTGTAAAATGGGGGTAATAAGACATTCAGTCAATACTTGGAAAAATCCTTCAATAAGAAAGCAAGAGTTTGCTCTGGTTAAGCAGTAAAGCTCTGGTTGTCAAAAGTCCGGTTTCGCTTCCTAAAGCAAGTTACTTGAGGGATATGTTGGGAGACTGAAAAATAAGGCAAAACAAGATAACTTTGTTTTCTTTGCAAAGAGTCTGGGGTCCATCAGTCTGCATCTAGTTTAGAGTCTGTGGCTCACTGCATGGAAGCTGTTCACCAGAGGTTCCCTCTATCATATGTCTGCCTGGAGCTCTGATTTCTGCGACTTCAGGAAGAGAAAGAGCCTGGCAGGTACCTGCATGTGCGTGCACGCACACAAGCACACACACCACACACAGATGCACACAGGAGAGAGGCAAAGATGGTCAAAGAAGGAAACTAAGCCAAAAAGTTATTTTTAATGAGAACAAATTCATCCATTTGAGTATTTTACCGAACAGTATAGCAGGTTGTTTCTAAAATGTGAAAATTAATCAGTTAGGTCTTTAGGCTGTTCTCCCTACATATAAATACAACGGTCATACACCCAAGCCAAATAATCTGAAAGTGTAAGAAAGTATAAAGTAGGGGCACCTGGGTGGCTCAGTCGGTTGGGCATCCGGCTTCGGCTCAGGTCATGATCTCACAGTCCGTGGGTTTGAGCCCCGCGTCAGGCTCTGTGCCGACAGCTCAGAGCCTGGAGCCTGCTTCAGATTCTGTGTCTCCCTCTCTCTCTGCCCCTTACCTTCTCACACTCTGTCTCTCTCTCAAAATAAAATAAAAACATAAAATTTTTTTTAATTAAAAAAAAAAGAAAGTATAAGGTAACAACCAATCTTAATAGAACCAGTTTCCAGCTAACTTGTTTAGAAAATGTTCATTATTATCCATTGCCTCCTTTCCCCCTCTTCTTCCTTCCTCCCCTTTTCTCCTTTTTATTCTTCTGTACCAGAATAACTGCTAGCCACAGGGAAAATGAACTAATATAAAATATGCCTGCATCTATTTCTCCAAATTGCTGTTTAAGTTCAGTTCAGACATGAATCAAAAAGTGCTAGCAGTGAGTTAAGGAGTGCATTCTGTATGCAGTGGGCTCATATGAAGTCACTGACTAATATAATTAAAAGCCTGAGTTAATTGCATTACTTTCCATTAGCTTTCATTGTATACCTACCTTCCAAGGACCTGACTACCCATGCCCATGGGGCTCTGGTCCCACGTTTATCCAAGTGAGATGGCTGCTTTCAAAACGAAACCTTTCATCAATCCCCTATTAATTAGCTAAATGCCGCATCAGATTATGCATTCATGCCTGCAAGCCAGGCGGTAGCATCAGGAGAGCAGAGCTCGCGGTCCTCTTGGCTCATCCTCCAGCCTGGTCATTGGTATTCCAGGACAAGTCAGCTTACTGTAATTTGAAATTGGTCTGCCGTCCCATTAGGAATCTGCCCGATCAATACCAAGTGAATTAGAGTTTCAGTGATCTGATTAACTCCCCATTATTTTCTACCCTGGCTGATTTAGAATGCATGATGAGACAATATTCCAGTTTCTTTGCTTTATCCCAGTTTAAGTGAAATATAGACATCTAAGGAAGCAGTGCCTGTGCATTTGATTTGGCTCGGCTGTAATAAAGTCAAACACCATGAGTATCTCCCTCATCAAGACAGTCTTAAGTGACTGAGGGCTGCCTCTTGCACACCAAGGAGCCGTGAATGGCAAGGGGGAGAAGTAGGTGGGGAGCACTCGCTGCTCATCTCTCTTCGTTTTGGCTCTATCTCTGAATGGGCACCTATAAGGCATTTAGCAGGGTGGTTTAGTTATTTGTCAGATGATCAACATTAGTAGCTTTGTGACTGAAGCTCTGGGTCATGTGGTTGGAAGGCAGACTATAATTCTCTCCCAAAGGCACAAGAGGTTCACGACAATAGAGTAACTAAATGTTGTATCTTGATGACTGAAAACAAGCATTGCAGCCAGTCAGTCGGGCTGGGGCTAAGTGCTGCCCTTGGCGAAAATTCTTGGTGTCCTTCGGGAGTGAATTTGACTTCCTGTGCAGGAAGACTGTTTTCATGCCCCAGCCTAGGGCTTCAGAGAAATCTGACTGCACCTCAGTGAGTCACTGTGTATCTCCAAGAGGCTCAAAACTCAAGCTAGTAGAAAACACAAGATCTGAAACAGTTCAAGCAATGGTATCACACCCTTTAAAAATGCAGTTGTATTATTTCCTCAAATGTTTGAATTGGGTTGGCCAAGCATCGTCTGGTAGGAGTTCTTAAATTATTATTTTAAGTGTGAGATTCATAATGGGTTTATCAATTGCTTTCATGTTGCCCCAAAGCTTTAAAACATAAAAGCATTATATTTTTCAAATAGATCTGAGCTATTGTAATGTAGCACACTATTTTTTCATTGGTGATCCAAAAAAAGATTCAGCATAGCTTATATCTGATCATAAATAATAAGTCATTAAAATGGCTTACATTAAGTACCATCCCACTTTCCTCTTAGGAATTACTTAGCAATTTAGAACATTCTGTGTGGGGTGGGTGAACACATTTGACTAGAGATGATACAATATGATCTGTTAGCCAGTTTTGTAAACACCTGGATTGGAAATACAGATATAGGAGTGGAATAACTTGGCATTGACAAATGCAAGCTTGACGAGAGGTCTGATCAGCTTAACATCTTATGCACTTCATTGTTATTCTCCACTATTGACTATTACTCAACTGAACATTTCTGAATATCTTTTGTGTTTTGTCTCCCAGTTACGGTTCATGCAAGCTAATTAGAGCAAAATTATAATGGAGATTTGCAGAGAAAAATAAAATTTGAAACATCATAGATCAAAACAAAGTAATTATTCCTCCTGGGTTTGAATCCTGCCATTTACAGATAGGTTACTCAATTTGCCTCTGTAAGCCAAGGTTTTTTACATCTATAAAATGGAAATAAGTTTGTAAACATTATGGGATAGTTTTGTGGATTCAATTCGGTAATATATGTAAAGTATTCAGTGCATAATGAATGCCCAAAGTTGTTACCTTTCTTTTCTTTTCCCTCCCATGTTTAAAGAAACTGTGAGAACATTTTTCATGTCAGTCTCTACTTTAGAATATTCCGTTTTAAAATCTTAAATTGAAAAGAGAAAAGAGTCTCAGGATAAATGAGTTGTGTCAGATATTTTTTATGCATATGATTTAAATGGGAAATTACTGGGATATTGCCAGTCCTCTGAAATATCTCAAATTTCTCACCTGGGAAAAATTGAAGTTACATAAAGAAATGATTCAAACTGTGTCTAAAAGTGGAATGGCCAAAAACTCTAATTGATTCTTAACACAAAGCCAAATCAGCCTCTCTGGTAGAGGCAAATGCCTGAAGCAGGGCTCACAGGCTACAGCTGGATTGTTTTTGGGTATTTCTGATCATCACCATCTTTATCAGTCCCTATCCTCTGACTTTTTTTTCTGACAATAGACCGGGTCCCCTCCATGGTTTTGATTCTGCATTTCTATTCACAGATTGAAGTCAAGATTTCCATTGTGTTTCTGGTCGGTTAAAAGTCTCAGGCTTTTATCACATCTACTTCTGTTCTTTTTTGGTGGTTGATTATTTCGTAGCATGTAAAATGTAACATTTATTTTCCCCAAATAGATGTTATTTTGTTGATTTCACCCTATCATTCCAATTTATTAACATCGTTTCGGATATGTATTTCATTATGTGCATAATTAAGTATCTTCCTAGCTTAGTTTTCTTTAGTCACTATTATAACATGGTGCACAGTACCAGTAATACTCCTGATTTCTGTCTCAAAATTCACACCCTTGGGCATGGGGTTGAATAGGCACTTACCTTGTGCTGCTAGCATCCAGCCCACATTTCTCTCCGCTACTGTTGTGTTGTCTATGTTTCCCTCCACACCTTATCCTTCTCCACCCTATTTTGCAACCCAGCAGGCTGGCTTTTATGGACCCCCTCAATGTCTACCTAGCTCTCTAGTTTCCTCTTGGATTCAGCCTATGGGGTGATGGCTGGAAATAGGAGAGAGGTAAAGGAGTGAAATCAGGGTATTTTTTTCCTCCTAGCTCCTTCCTTGCTGAATTCCCATGGGTCAGCTGCCTATTTGACCCAAGTTCCTGGCTCCCATAGGAGACTTTATCCATCTCATGATTATCATACATTTTGTGGACTGAGACAAAATGGACCGTTACCTTACATATA
The DNA here is from genome assembly GCF_027475565.1 of Acinonyx jubatus. Classification (NCBI taxonomy): domain Eukaryota; kingdom Metazoa; phylum Chordata; class Mammalia; order Carnivora; family Felidae; genus Acinonyx; species Acinonyx jubatus. Next base: position 133,761,059 of record NC_069382.1, on the reverse strand, counting down.
CAGCTATTATATTAATATCAATTTATGTCTATTACAAATTACTGTTGGAGATTTGCTGACTTGTACATAGGCAATGCATAAAAACATACATAAAATTTTATCATCTCTGGATCGCTATATTTGATGACACCATGCTGTTGTATTTTAGTGATAGTTTGAATGTTGCCTGAAGCTTGACATATAACCCAAATGTCACAGTTAAGTTATTAACTCGATGGTAAAAATACTCATACATAGCACTTACATGTTGCTTTTCATCATTAATGTGTATGGCAAATAGGAGCTAATCAATAGCATAGCAGTGTATTCAGTAATGATCTTTTACTGTTGCTTGGTTCATTTCAGTTCAGAGGCCTTTTACTAGTAAGCCCATAAAACTGGTGACAAGTTTCAAGTTAATAGACAAGATTTATTTGAGTATATCTCTCTGCATCCTCTGTCTCTTTACCTGCTTGTCTTCCCACTGGATAGTGAACCCCTAAAGGCAGAGATTGTATCTCTGTATCCCCAGTGCCTACTATAAGACCTGACACCCGGTAGACATGCAGGAAAGTACTTGTAGAGTTGATAAATGAATAGAGGATATAGCAAAACTATTTAGGTGGTCATTAATATTATTTCCAAAGCCTACTGCCATAAGTGTCTATGAGGCTATAATGTGAGAATTTTTCATTCTCCCCTTCAATTGAAAAGAACCATAGTTTGAAACTTTTTGAAATGTTTATTTATTTATTTATTTATTTAGAGAGGAGGAGGGTAGGGACAGAGAGAGGGGGAGAGAGAAAATCTCAAGCAGGCCCCACACTGTCAGTGCGGAATCTGATGCAGGGCTCCAACCCACAAACCATGAAATCATGACCCTCGCCCAAATCGAGAGTTGTACACTTAACTGACTGAACCACCCAGGCGCGCCTGAAACTTTTTGCAGGTCATACTAGTATTTATTCGAAGGCAGAAAACAGCATGTACTGAGAAAATGGACACAGCTCACCGTGTTGAGGGAGACTGAAACCTGTCCCTCTGTGGTCACCACTTACAGCAGTCTTTGCTCCATGCAGCTCTAATATATGCACAGGAACCAGGCTGCCAGAGCAGATCTTGGAGATATTCACCAGCTGCATGCAGAGCTCCCATCACCTTTTCCTTGGTGCCTTGGACATTGGGGAGACTGCTGGGTCTTTCCTGACTTTTGAAGAGAGATTCTGTAGCTTTCCAACGAGGCAACCAGTTCCTGGCAGTGGTAGTGAGTGACCTTGACAGGGGAGGTCTGACACCTGGGCATCTGCAACATTACATGTCAACACCCACATTAGAGAATAAGGGAAATGTTTTGGAATGAACAGAAAAAAGACTGTGGTAGAAGCTAAAACCTGACGTGGAGAATAAGGAACTGCACTGCTCTGTGTATAATCTCATCGTCATGTGTCAATAAGCATGAAGAGGAGGACTGAAGACAAGAGTCCAAATAAGTGTTGAAGAAGAAGAAGATTTAAAAAATGGTCTTTGAGATAATCCAGTCTGACCCTTTCATTTTACAGATGAGGATATTCTGACCCCAAATAGATAAATGACTCACTCAAGATCATACAGCCAAAGCTTTTTCTACAATTTTCTTCAATACCATCTTCATTTGCACAGTGTTCAATACTCAAGGCTCTATTTAAAATGTGTCAGTAATTTTAGGGGCACCTGAGTGGCTCGGTTGGTTAAGCGTCCAACTTTGGCTCAGGTCATGATCTCGCAGTTCGTGGGTTCAAGCTCCACATTGGGCTCTGTGCTGACAGCTTGAAGCCTGGACCTTGCTTCGGATTCTGTGTCTCCCTCTCTCTCTGCCCCTCACCCACTCATGCTCTGTCTTTCTCTGAATCTCAAATGAATAAATGTTAAAAAAATTAAAATTTGTCAGTGATTTTAGGATATAAAGTTGAATTATGGACATTATTCCCCCAAATATTTCATGAGAGTTGATTTTGTATTAACTACATGTAATATGCAGATAAAACATTCCTACACTTGATTAGCTCTGGTGATTGATCCAGTCCTATGGACAGGGGTGAGAATATTCTTGTGATAAATGGCAAAAATGAAGTTTCTTTAGCTCAGATTCTTCTAATTTAGAGTTCACTCCACTAATTTAGAAGTAACTCAGATTCTGTGATGGAACAAAATAACTTCTTCCCTCACATTATAAATAATGTCAATTTGGTTGAAAATTTTTAAAAATCTAGTATTAACAATTCTGTCAACTTGTCTCCAACTACTAGTAATTTATCTCCTCATACTATGCTTTCATTTTTTTAAAATTTTTTTAATGTTTATTTATTTTAGAGAGAGGGAGAGAGATGGAGCGTGAGTGGGGGAGGGACAGAGAGAGAGAGAGACACAGAATCCGAAGCAGGCTCCAGGCTCCGAGCTGTCAGCGCAGAGCCCGATGCGGGGCTCGAACTCACAGACTGTGAGATCGTGACCTGAGCCGAAGTCGGACGCTTAACCAACGGAGCCACCCAGGTGCCCCACTATGCTTTCATTTTTATGATACAATGTAATAGAGACCTATTTTAATTTTTGTTCCCTAATGAATGTGACAAGAAGGTAAAACTGCTACACAGGCAGAGGTGGGACCGGAAGACTAGGAGACAGAGCAGTCCTTGCCAACAACCAGTAAGAGCAGCAGGTGATGCTCCTGTCTAAACTAAAACCACTATGTGGAGGAGAGAAACACTACAGTTGGGGTGCTGACTGCTTTCTTTCTACAGGTGCTGGAGAGGGTTTCAGAGGATATTTTTCTGGAGTGGAAAGGTAAATGGACCAGAGACAGGATAGCTTAAATGTAGCATGCAGCCTTCTGGAAGGTTGGAAGGAAACTTTTCCACAAAGCTGGAGTTAGAACCAGTGGCCATTTGATTGGCATTACTTGGGAGGAATGCCTGGCTGCTTCCAAGGGGTACTTTGGAACGGGGGTTCAATTTGTTCTCTGAGCAGACTCCTCTCTAGGGAGGAAGAGGACTCAAGGCAGCCCACTTGAATACTTCCGTAACTACCCTCCAAATGGAAGCACAAAACCTCCAAAGTGCAGCCCCTCCATCAGCCTAGAAAAGGGTCTGGAGCAACCCCCTAAGAATGACTGTGCTCAGAGAACATGTTCTCAGTAAAGCCAGTTCCATGAGCTTCTGATAGAAATATGCTGATTTGTAGTTTTCCAATGCCACCCCTAGGTGCCAGACATAATTTTCCTTCTGTAGTCTTATTCACGCAATCGGTGGAGCTCACGTTTTACAGATTATAGCAACTCCAAGCCATAGAACTCTGTGATCTTTTCTGTAATTCTGGCTTTTACTTTACAGTGATGCTCTCTTCCTCTCCATCCTTGTCAACAGTGCTCAGCTTTATTTGTTTTGATGTTTTCTAGTAAACACTCTCTGTAGTAAAAATGTATGCCTATTTTTTTTCTCTTAGGAGGACTTTTAGAATCTTAGAAATTCTGTTTGACAAGTTTTGACATTGATTTTTACCATGGTATTTTCTCTGAGGATTATAAAAGATTCATCTTATAGGAGGATTAACAAACGCCGCATTCACAATGGTATTGTAGGTTGATTTTTCTTTGCTTCATTTAATTCCCCGTTTTGTTTTTAAAGTTAGTGTAAAAATGTTTAAGGCTTGACCTATTTATGACAACATCTTTGCAATAGAGTGTTCCTAGAGCTTTTATTCTATTTCTTGCTAAATCAGACAGAGCAGATATAATTGCCATAAATACTATAAATATTGAGCTAGATTTTCAACTGCATGGGCAAAAAAATTATCTTCACAAGTTTTACACAAACTACAATTTATATTTTATAGTTGTTTCTGAGAAAGCTTTATAGTGTTCTGTTAATTAAAACTCACTCTGACATGTGGGTTCTTTTTTTTTAAGTTTATTTTATTTATTTTGAGACAGAAAAAGAGAACAAGTGTTCACATGCAATCAAGCACAGGAGGAGCAGAAAGAGAGGGAGAGAGAATCCCAAGCAGACTTTATGCTCTCAGCACAGAGCCAGACTGGGATCTCCATCTCATGAATCTGTGAGATCATGACCTGAGCTGAAATCAAGAGTCCGATGCTTAACCGACTGAGCCACCCAAGTGCCTCATGTGGGTACTAATTAGTTAGAAAATACTGAGATTATATCTCATTTATGCATTTACAGCTCTGTTTGTGCTTCCAGTTAACCATTATGCTTCTCCAAGTTAAGTTTTGCCATCCCACAATGCATCTGGGCTGTCCTCTACTTGGCTGAAATATACATGGGGTTGTGGGTGCCTTAAAGGAGCCTTCAGTAAAGTATGCTCTCCTGTCAGTGTCCTGTCTTTAGGAGTTTGATTTTCTGGTTGTTGGACACTGTATCATTTCCAGCTAAAAATAAATAATACTTTCAACTCACTTTCTAATTTTACAAATAGACATTGTCCTTGTAAACTTGTTTAGAAACTAAATGTTGGAAAGTGTTGCTTACACTCCCGAAAGCATCAGCAGTGTGTAACTACCCTAAGTCTATATAATGACGTTAAATTGATAAGAAGTGACACCACGTCCCGTTGTCTTGGTATATGCTTTTCTCTAAGTATGACAGAGGTTATAAAAAAATTAAAATATGAATGAAGCAAGATCAACTGAGCAGCATTTTGTTAATTTATTGACTGCATAATGCTCATAAAATATGTTTCATTCTTCTGATCAGTAAATATTTTTTGGAACTTCTGTGCCCCAGCGACTGGGGCTTTAAAGATCAAAGAAGCAGGGACCCTTCCATCAAAGAATTCTCAGTCTATTCATGCTTTAGGACTGCTTCTCATCTCCAGACACTAAGGTTATCTTGTCTCCAGATCATCTTATTTGAAGATGACACTAGTAAATTTGAGCTAAATTGTTTATTGGCTGCTTGCTGATTAGTGTGACAGGATTGGTATTTAGCTATTTTGAGAATTATAGACACTATTTGGTTTAGAGGAAATTTCTGAAAACTGGTAGTCATTACCGGCCCTGTAGGTATTTTATTTGACATTCACAGTAGGTGTTTTTGGTTTGTCTATTTTTTTTTTTTGTCTAAAAATATCTTTATTTCCTTTCATCTCTCTCATCAAATTTGGGAAGTTCGAGGACATTTTTTTCTCACTCCCTTCTTTTGGGACCCCAACCCTACATATGTGTGCTAAGCCATATGCCATTTTCCACGGGGCCCAGGCTCAGCTTTTGCCTCTCTGGGAAGTCTCTCAACCCATTGCTGATCTGACCCCATCTTTGGAGATCTGCTTCTAAAAGCCAGTGAAGGATGAATACCTCAAAGATACTTTTTTTGGCATTCCTCTCCCGGCCCCAGTCTCAGTGATTTGCGCCTTGGTGCTTGGGAAAGGTCTGCATGTTTCCAGCAACCTGTCTTACTTCTCTCAGTCCACCACAGTATTCATTGTAATACTTGCATGCCCTTGCTGAAGACACAGAGTGGGGTGGGGGGATGGGGGAGTGCAGACTTGTTCTGTGACTGGAACTCCTTGGAAATCTAATCCGTAATCCTAACCCATATACAACTATTAAGAGTTTGTGAAAATTTTGACTTGTTTCTCCTTACTGCTGTCTATGGCAGATAGCTCCTTTTCCTGCTACCTTATCAGGGATGAAAGTAGCTGTGCTTGTCCTTTGTTCTAGGAAGAACACATCCTATTTAGGTTTCTTAGTGTTCTCCACTCCCCAGTGAGTTAAAGAAAAAAACAAAAAACGTGATTTTATCACTTAGCCATCTTGTTCTAGTTATTAGGGTAGGAACAAGGGTGTCTTGTGAATTTCTAATGTCCTAACCAGAAGTAGAAGTCGTCTCCAGTGTTCAAAAAACTGAGGTTTCTTACTTACCAACACTAAAATATTAAGAGATTTCCATAACAGTCTTATTTCTGGTTCTCTTGGTAAGAGATGCTCTAGCAAGAAAAAGGATGCCTAAATTTTGTGGCAACCATAGCTGGAGATGAGCGATAGATAGCTGCTCCATCCATATGAAGGAGATACAGTATTCACCTATTCCTTTATAGGAGGATGCTTTCTCATGTTACCTGATATCAAGGCAGGTCAAGAAGCAGAAAGATAAACAGTACTACAAATGCTCCTTTGCTTGGGTTCATGTAGCATTTTAGGTCAGGCTATTTAACAAACTTCTAGTGTGGTTTCTCAATGTGACCATATTGCTCTTGATCTTTTTCAAGTACAATGCATTCCTCGTTCCTTCTTATGGGTTCATTAGTGTTAAGATCTATTTATGAAGGCAGACGTCCCTTTCAAAGTAATTATCCTTAATTGAGTGAAAAGATTTGTTGAAATGTGTTATTCCCCCAGAGCGTATGAGATTTTCTGACAGACTTTTCTTTTTTGAAGACTTAAAATGTGTGTGTGTGTGTGTGTGTGTGTGTAAGTGTATGAGTCTCTTATCATAAAAGGGATTGTGATTGAGACTTTGTTTTCATTTTTTGTAAAAGATGAAATAAGAGTAAGCAAAAAAATCAGTGAAATATATATTTAATAAATTAGCAAAATACTTAAAACAATATAGTCAGTGATAAAGTGATAGAGAAATTGTATTGTTTAAAGACATTCACTTGCACTATGTGTCAAGGTTTACTCTATAAAGAAACCAAATCACTGACTCCTTGCACTCTTTCTTTCATTTCTTTGTTCCTTCTGATAGTCATTTGCCATTCACCAGGGACCTTGCTAGGCACTGGGGATATAATGGAAAGCCAGACAGAACTGGTTTTTGCACTCATGGAAGTTGGGGGTGTTAAATAAGTAATTACCTAAAGTGTGTGAGGTCCTATGATGTATAGTGCACAATGCAAGCATATTACATGGGGCTCACCATTACTGTCCTAGAAAATAGTATAGTAAAGTGTAAAACTGGGAACTATGTGCAGAGGATTAGGTGATCATGAGGGTCAAAGCTGCAAATCATGAATAAGCATGGGGGTTTAGACTTCCTTGGCATTTAGATTTATCAAAGCCATATGCTGAGGGTCAGTGAAACTCATTAGAGTAGGACAAGCTAGAGGTCAAGGTTGTATTCTCCACCTCAGGTAACTCTTGTCTTATCCACAATTTCTAATCATGGGCTGCTGTTTTCCAGGCACGTTATCTATTATTAGGTCACCCCTCCTCCAACCAGGTCTAGGGTTCATAAAGTCTATACACATTTGATTTTTGTTTATTAAAGCTGTAAGTATAATGGCAGAACATCTAGAAATTAATGATAGTTTATTTCATATCTAATTTGAAAGTGGCTTTGAGATGATATTTTTTTCTCGCTGTTTCCAATGAATATAGCCCTGGATTTCCTTTTCCAAACCTATCACACATTCTTTTGAGTATTCTGAGTGGTAGAACATTTTTACTTGTGCAGGAAAGATTCACTTCTTGAAATCAGCCAAACATATTTAAATTCAGGGCCTATTGAATAAGACAGGGTACTACTGTTTGGGGGGATGAGTTTGTTGCTGTCCCAGAGCAGTTACAATTATAGTCAGGAGGGTGGGTCTGTAGTTAACCAGCTCTGGAGATCATTGTTAAAGAGTAGCCCAAGAGATCATTTGGTATGCAAGAATATTCATGAGTGGTCCTCTAAGATTGTTGAAGAACAACAATCACTTGAATATAAGTGTGTATATGTTTACTAAAAATCTGCCTAGTAGAGAGAATTATAATAAGGCAACAAAACTAAAGTTCCAAAAATATGCATTGTCTGATAGTTTACTTGGTAGCATGATGTGTATTATGCACATGCAGCAGCTTATAAAATAAGTGAACTATGTTTCTTTGTAAATTTTTGTCTTTACAGTGTAAAAATAGCTTATCTACATATGTTGCTTTTAGGTTGAGAATGTGCTAGGATTCAATTCTAAAATATATAGCATTTTCTTGTGGCACTTATAGCTAGCAGTTTTGAAATTTTATATATAAAATAACTTATTAAAAACACCTTATTATTAAATTATGTATCAGGGTTATATATAAAATGTTGGAAGTAAGTCGGGGCATTGGTGAATTATACATAATGAGCTGTTCAACTAACCTTAAATAGCTATCTCAGGCTGAATTAATATTGGATTCACTAGAAGGAAATGATAAAACAGAATGGCATTGGCCCTGGAGGTAGAGAAGCCTAAGTTTGAATACTATTTTAACATAACCTAACTTTCTGCGGCCTCAGACAATTTTTTTCTTGTTTAAATTATATATATATATATATATATATATATATATATATATATATATAGTAATGCCCACCGGTGTGTATAATGTGCTTGACATCTAATGGGCTCAATGAATGGTGGTTATTATTAAGGGATGATAGGGAAATATAGCAATTACATTTTACTACTCATAATTTCCTTATAATTAAGAAAAAATTGTTAATACTTACTAAATGGAATTTTAAAGACAACCATAACTTGCTTTCTTCTCACCAATGCCTGCAACGGTGCTGGTGGATACACAAATGATATTCCCAGTAGTTTTGGAATCCGTGGGTTGCCAAATCATAACATATGAGGGTACCCGATCTCCAAAGTGGCAGTTGCTCGTCATTTTAGGGAAAAAATATTTTTTCTTGGAGAAGGTGCATCTAGCACTCTTCTTTAAGATCTAAAATGGGCTAAAATGAAAGCTTGTTAAGAAGAGCTCTAATTTCTGTTAGGTGTCTGTGTATACATGGGCACTCTAGGACTTTCCTAATTGACTTTTGAATCAGCAGTAGTACTGTTGTGTTCCAGGAACATCGTGTGATTATTTTGCTTTTGTAATATATCCGAGTGTGAAAGCCAGATGTTTAAATTCACCTTTTTTGCTATTGGTGTTAAAGAGATTATCATCCCTGAATATAATCTCAAGGAAAGTTCTGGGGTCCTGCTTCAGTGAGAAAAAGTCTTGTTTCTCTTTACCAAATCAAAAGAAAGGGCTTTTTATTATATGAGAAGAATAATGCTGCATTCTAGTAGAGGAAACGGGCAATCACCTTTTGATCCCTAATGTGGGTACCCAAGTTTGTAAATTTAATAAAAAGATAAAAAATGTGGTGGTGTTTTTATCTGAAGCAATAAAGTGTGATTAAATCTGGCCAGTTTGATGCTAGCGGTCTTTCTGGGTAGCGTGAAGGTGAGTGAGAGCTTTGGACAAGATAATAGCGACAGACAAATGTGAAAGAATATGAAGTTTTAAAGAGCCTTTCAGAACACTAAAGAGTTTAGGAAATTAAAATAATCAGTATGGCTTTTCATGCTCCTGAGTAGTCTTAACTGCCAGGTCCATTCACTTCTCTATCATTGAGTAAATCTATCTCCTCCATTGTAATGACTGTTTCTTAGTCTGTTATGATTATCTTTCATGTTACTTTTTATTAATATTTTAAAATAAAGATAGGTCAGAAAGTAATATGTGTATAATCTGTTGGGTCTAACAGGGTGCCAATCAGCTAAGCCCTATGGCTCTTACAAGTAATGAGATAACTTTGGAAAAGGTAGGATGTAGACACAAATTTATAACATATAAAAGGTCATTTTTGTCATTATGTTGAGCAGAGGATCTAGCATATAGGGAAAACCAATTATTACTATAACGTGTTATAAATGCTTGGCTATTCAGACACATCTTTGAAATATTAATGCCTAACAGTGACCTTAAAAATCAGAAACATTAGATGGAATGCCTAATATAGTAGTACAATTCAGCTTAGTTATGCATGCTTATACATATGTACAGAGTATGGTAGGGGCTTCGGTTAAAATAAATTGCAACTAAGTTTGTTTGATGTCATCCCTGTTTGTTAGTTTATATCTGTCACATATGCATGAAGATAACATTTTGATAAGGGAAGTGAGGGTTATCATTATAGATAGGAGGCAGTGTTTGCCATATTGGCCTTTGCCTTAATCATTTATTCTGGTAATGGTAATAGTAATCAGGAAATTCCAATATTGACTTATATATGATTTTAGCCATGGCTTATATTTTTATTTAGATACTAAACTGAGCTGGCTTCTTTTAAGGTTTCATAGTTGTAGTTATACTAAAACATATTAGTTTGGCACAGCTTTCAAAAGTGCACCCTCTGTTAGATAAAGGGTGCCATAATGGCTTCTGGAATGATCTATTATTTTTGGCATATAAAAAGAAGTTATAATGCTGTTCTTTAAAATTTATGTTTCATAATAAAATGAATAATTCATTCACTCATCCACTGACAAGCAGAATACTTAAATTAATGTCTCAAAGTAAAAAATCAGCACCAAACCAAAAAGCTAGGGTTGGAGGTAGGGAAAGAGGCTTGGCTATTAGGATATAATACATTTTCAAAAGATAACCATAATATAAAATGAGTCTGAAAGTCATTTATAAAGAACAGGATATTAAAAGCTATAAGAAAAAAAAGACCATTTATCTATTTGTGTACTATTTTGAAGACTTGAGCCAAATGTTTCATCAGTGATTTGGGTGCCTTCCAATAAATTGGGTAGGGTTGATGTGTGTTGGGGGAAGGGGCTGGGCAGCAATCTCTTTTTCCTTTGAGCTTGGTTTATTTAAACCTTAATTCATTAATTCAACAAATGTCTATTGAGCAGCTGATATATATAAGGCAAGATGCCAGGCACCAATATATATACATACACACACACACACACACACACACACACACACACAAAGATATCTAAGGCATAGAGTTTAGGATTTACAAGTGGAGATAACATACCTAGATGAACTTAAGACAAAATCAATTTTGAAAATAATTTTTAAAAATAATAAAATGAAATTTATTAATGACTAATTAAGGATGGATAAATAAATCTTACTCATTGTCTCTTTTTTATATTTGCAGCAATGCATGATTATCATCATCATCATCTTATTACCATATGACAATGATAATAGCTAAAATGTATGTCCCTAGGCACTGTTCTATGTATTTACATGTACCTAATAACCTATAGAGCAAGTGTTATTATTATGTCCATTTAATATGAAGAAACTGAGGAACAGAGAAGTTATGTAACTGGCCTAGGGTCGCTCAGGTAGTAAGGACAGTCAGACTTACCTCCAGGACCTGAGATTTTTGCTATTAGAAATGACATAAATGCAATTGGAATCAAGCTGGCAGGATTCCCTGACAACATCTAGTAGATGTTAGAATTGTGAGGATGTTTTCAATTTGGTTTCCCAGTTTCTTCAGAGTTGTCAGTAGCAATGTCCATATAGTTAGCAGCAAGTCAAAGAGGAAACAATATGAATATGTTTATGTTTGAACATTGATCTTTACAAAGAATTATTTTCTAAAACTAATGTTTATCAGGGTCAGTCTAGAGAGTTACAAATCAAACAAGGATGGTTTCTGGATTAGTTAGATTACATTCATAATAGAAAACTTTTGGACTGGGGTTCTGTAAACCTGGCCGTATCGCTTTTCTGGACCTCATATTTTCCATGTACAAAATAAAGGAGTTGGATTGGATCATCTCCTGACTTTATTTTTAAAAAATTTTTAATTAAAATTCAAGTTAGTTAACATAACGTGTAGTAATGGCTTCAGGAGTAGAACCCAGTGATTCATCTTACATATGGCACCCAGTGCTCATCCGGAAAAATGCCCTCCTTAATGACTATCACCCATTTAACCTATCCACCCTACCTCCCCTCCCCTCCAGCAACCCTCAGTTTGTTTTCCATAGTTAAGAGTTCCAGAGAGAGGCAAACTGTAAGTGACTCTTTGCTCTATTTTAAATCTTATGTTCTGGGGGTTTATATCTCTCTGGGCCAATTAGGCTCATAAAGTTTTGGATTTAATTAAGAAGAAAAAGATTTTAGTGAGGGAAATCGGCAAAATTCAGACAGATAGAAAACATTTATGTTTGTTCCGAGACCTCTGGCTAAGTCAACTAGCTTACATTGAATAAATAAATATATTACATGGTATTTCTTACCAATTTAAAACAGTTGTTTCTATTCAGAAATAGGTGTTATTTTGTTTAGTCCAGAAGTTGATTGTCATATTTAAACATTTGTTTATGATTTCCCATTTATTGGCTGTGACACAAAGTAAGTTTCTTAAGAAGGAATATCTAAGTTTCAACAAGAAACTTAGAGGACACTAAAAAGTGGTATAGGCAATATCAGAGCAGTCACACACTCATTTTCACTGCCTTTTGTAGAACATGGTGAAAAGTTCTTATACAGCACAGATTTGTATTTTTTCTTCTAGAGACCTTCCATATCACCCCTGTGAGCCACAAGTCTTGTAAGGTAGTTTCCAATGCCTGGTAATTTCCAATGCCTAAGGTGTATGACCATGACATTTTAATATGTAATTGCAATCTCTGGATTTAAAAATGGAGGATTGAATATGGTAGCACAGAGGTGAATTCATCTACTCTCTGAAAAATAACACCGTGGGGCCTTGATAACTTGATGATTCTCTGATGTGTGCCATAGATGAACCATAGCACTCCCATGGCACTTGTGTCATGACGAGATGGTTCATGATAAAAACTTTACTTCTTTCTAGCTTTGTGACCTAGGGCAAGTCATTAACCTCTCAGATGCCAGTTTTTTCAGCTTTAAAATGAAATTGTAATACTTAAATCTGCTCTACTTTCTTAAAAAGAAACTTTGATGTTTTCATTTATAAATAATACTTCTCTTGTGACTCATTTTATATCTGGTCAGAACACCTGAGGATGAGGGGATGCTGTGGAAGAGAATTAAAGAGGGAGATGAAGACTGAAAGTGAGGAATTTTCTCACAGCCTATGTGAAAATTTCTCCCATCAAGTCTAGTAAATGGAAAGCTGGGACTTGGGGACCATTTTCTTAACCATTTTGGGTGTGCACCAGTTATTTATTTATTTTATTTTACTTTTAAATTATTTTATTTTTTTAATATAATTTATTGTCAAATTGGCTTCCATACAACACCCAGTGCTGGTCTCAACAAGTGCCCTCCTCAATGCCCATCACCCACGTTCCCCTCTCATCCACCCCCTATCAACCCTCAGTTTGTTCTCTGTATTTAAGAGTCTCTTATGGTTTGCCTCCCTCCCTCTCAGTTTGTAACTTTTTTTTCCCCCTTCCCTTCTCCCATGGTCTTCTGTTAAGTTTCTCAAGATCCACATATGAGTGAAAACATATATCTGTCTTTCTCTGACTGACTTATTTCACTTAGCATAATATCCTCCAGTTCCATCCACGTTTCTGCAAATGGCAAGATTACATATTTTCTCATTGCCAAGTAGTATTCCACTGTATATATAGAAACCACATCTTCTTTATCCATTTGCCAGTTGATAGACCTTTAGGCTCTTTCCATAATTTGGCTACTGTTGAAAGTGCTGTTATAAACATTGGGGTACATGTGCCCAACAAAATTGAAGTAGCAAAGTGCAAATTTTTTAAAGTCTGCTTTTTAAAAAAAGTAATAAATGGTAAGTATCAGCCTCTTCTAAATCTAAAGCCTCAAGACAGTGGAGCCCACTACACCTTCTAATGTTCAATGGACTTTGCTTCTGTTTTGGAGAGCAGCAGAGGAGAGCTTTAGGTCTGAGTCTTCCATAATTCAGTCTCATGTTCACTTCAGTTCATAGGAAAAAAGAATGATCTAAAACTGACTGCTAGTCTCACTGGTCATGTTTCCATGTCAGCAAATTCATTGCTCACTTGACGTACAATGAGATAAATTTCTACCTTGACATATGCCTACCTGTATTGTCCTGTCTCAATTTTCCCTTCACCTCACAATGTTTTAAGCAGCTTAAATAAGAAGAGAACTCTACATTAATACTCCATTTGAGAAGGTAATCTGTCCAAGGAAGAATATATCCATCTATGGAGGAAACTCAATGCATCATTTATTTATTTATTTATTTTTTACAAATCGAAGTTTCTAATTTACATTCAGAAAAAATGTTTTAAATTTATTAAAAACAAAGAGTAAAAACTGTGATATTAATAGAATATATCTCATTTCTATTTTCTGGAAGATGAATGCATGTTTCTGGAATACACATACACACACATATATACACATACACATTTTTTCTATTGAGGTATAACTTACAAATAATAAAATGCAAGAGTGCCTGGGTGGCTCTGTTGTGAAGGTGTTCAACTTCAGCTCAGGTTATGATCTCTCAGTCTATAAGTTTGAGCCCTGCGTCGGGCTCTGTGCTGACAGCTCAGAGCCCAGAGCATGCTTTGGATTCTGTGTCACCCTCTCTCTGCCTCTCTCCCATTCATGCTTTGTGTGTGTGTGTGTGTGTGTGTGTGTGTGTGTGTCTCAAAAATAAACATTAAAAAAAAAAACAAATAATAAAATGCACAAATTACAAGAGGGCAATTTTGCATATAAATATCTCTCTGTAACCACCATCCAGATTTCCAGAAGATTTCCTGCACCTTTCAGCCCCTACTCCTACCCCATCCCCAAAGTAACCACTATTTGTCTTTTTATCACCGTAAATTAGGTTTGCTTATTTTTAAACTTCATATAAGTGTAATCACACAATACATACTAATGTGTGAGGCTTCTTTTCTTCTCAACATTATTTCAGTGAGAATTTCTGTCATGCTGTGGTTATGGGAGCAATAGTGTTCTTTTTCACAGCTGTGAGCTATTTCACTGTATAGCTGTATTACCACTTATTGTTGATGGAGATTTGGGGTGTTTCCAGGTTTTAGCTATTATAAATAATGCTGCTATGCAAATTCTTTCAAGTGTTTTTGGTGCACATAGCACCTGAGTCACAGGATAAATACATGTTGAGATTTCATAGATGGGCCAAAAGCTTCCCAAAGGAGCTACTCTAGTTTGAACTCCCATCTGAGAAATTTCTCCCCTATGAGAAATTCACATTGTCATTAACATTTGATGTTACAGCACTAGGTTCTTTCACTTTCCACCAGTTTGGATGATGCCTAGTAGTATTTCAGTGAGGTTTTAATCTGCATTAAATCTTCTCAGTTGACAAAGCATGTTGAGCTTCTTTTTATGTTTATTGGCCATACACTTCACTTTTATGAAGTGCCCGATCAAGTCTTTTCTCCCTTTATTTAAAAAAAGTCTTTTTAAGTTTATTTATTTTGAAAGAGAGAGCAAGCATGTAGGGGAGGGGCAGAGAGAGAGGGAAAGAGAGAGAATCCCAAGCAGGCTCCACACCATCAGCATGGAGCCCAATGTGGGGCTTGAACCCATGATCCATGAGATCATGACCTAAGCAGAAACCAAGAGTTGGGCGTTCAAACGACTAAGCCACCCAGGCCCCAAGTCCTTTCTCCACTTAAAAAAAATTGGGCTTGTCTGTCTTTTCTTACTGATTTATAGTTCTTTATATATTCCAAGTATGAGTTATTTGTTGGATATATGTATTGAAATTATTTTTTTCCAGTCTGTAGCTTGCCTTTCATGTTTCAAATGGTGTCTTTCAGAGAGTGGAAGTTTCAAATGTCATACAGAGCAATTTATTTATTGTTTTCTTATTTCTTTTCCAATTTCTTTCCATTTCTTTCTCTTTTCCAGTTTAAGAAATGTAAGATACTTGCCTATCTTAAGATCTTGAAGATATCCCCTTATATTTTCTTCCAGAAAGTTTATTGTATATTTTTATGTGGGTCTTTACTTCATCTTTAATTTTTGTCCATGGTGTAAGGTAGAGGTCAAGGTTCATTATTTTTTCCATATATTGAAAAGCCTGTCCTGTCCCCACTGGACTGCAGTGGCATCATTATAAATCAGGTGACTATATCTAGGTGGATCTGTTTCTTGGCTCTCCATCCTGTCTCTTTGGTTTACTTTATCCTTGGGCCGAAAGCTCTCTATGTTACTTATCTTTGCTTTATGTAAGTCTTGCACTCTGAGAGCAAGTCCTGCAGCTCTGTTCTTCTTCATCTTCTAGGTTTTCTCTACTATTCTAGAAATTTCTGTTAACAGATATTTGAAATCTTTACTTTTGAATGACTTTTAAAGAGATTTTTGGGAATCAATAAGAAGCTTTCCCCAAGCAGGAGACCTACTCTCAAACTGGTTGTGATTGTAAGATATTTGGTGAGTGAATAAATTCTTGAGATCTCAGTTTCTGTCCGGTATAACAGGACTAAAAACTGTCCAAGTTCCTTGGATTGCTGTATGGCTAAAACACAAATGACTGTAAATTGAATTCAATGCTAATGAATTAGGGACATTAGGGATGGAAGGAACCTGGAGCATTATCTAGCCCAAGCTCTTCATAACAAATGAAAAAGGGTAGATGACTTTCCCAATGTTTGCTTTCAATTCATAAGCCAGTTTTCTTCTACTAAAGCTTGCCATCTTTTAATCAAGCCAACAATATTTCAGGAAGCTCTTGTCTCCATATATATATATCTCTTGCATCTACTGGAGGAAGGGGATGTGTGACCTCAAGAATGTTAAACTTCAATAAAGGGGAAAACAGTTTATAAGAACTGCTCCTTTGTGATGTAGAGAGATGCTTAATTAACTAGAACTTCATTGAAAATTGTGGTGTAAATCTTTTCAAAATTAACCCAAGTCCCCATGAATTATGTTTCCCCTGATTGTGCAGTCCAAAAGATTTTAAATCAGCAAGGCACATCTTGATCTGAGAACAATGTTAGTGTTTGCGCACTCTGCATTCTCATTTGCTTCAAGAAAAGAAGACTCCTCCTTCATTCCATTTACAACAGCCAGATTTTGGAGGCTGTACCAGACAGATGAGGTACACAATTGACAGTGTGTTTCCCTCATCCCCAGTGTTCTCCCTGAAACACTGTTTGTTTCCCTTTCCTTTTATTTTATTTTATTTTATTTTAATCACTCTTCTGCGACATTGTTGGGGGTGAGTCTTCGTCAAGGTGTCCAGCTGAAAAACGGTTATCGGATCTTGCTGAGGCAGGGACAGAGGAACAGCAGCCAACACCGGCTGCAGATGTGCGAAGTGGTAACTTTGGGAGGCAATGATAATTAAAGAGCATATGGTCTGTAATAAATCTGTACAGTAGTGCTAGCTCATATTAATCGAGGGATTAAGAATAATAGCACATCCTTATGAATAGTGTGTTAAATCTCAAGTTACATTTCCTAAGCTCAATATAGCTTGGTGTAAATTTAGTGGTTTTTCTTATTTGATATAGTATATGAAGTGTGAGAAGATTTATAGTATAATTTGTGTACATGTACCCTGATCAAAATGGCCGAGAAAGGCCTGATGACACATAAACATCTGGAGGTACAGATGTCACTCGCATGAAGCTGAAGACTGACGGGAGGCAGGAGCATACGATCGTGAGAGGAGCAGGGCTCGAAGTGCCAAGTTTCACATGAGTTTGATAGAAATGTGTTGTGAGTGCTTAACATTGTGATTGATAGTTGTAGGTGAAGAAAAGTATCCCCTAAGCCTATGCCTACCTTTTTGTTCTCTTTTGTTTTGGATTTGTTCTTTATTTTTACTCTTTCGGAGTGATGACTTTTATCAGAAAAACGTATTGAGTTTCCAGGCTTGGAAGATAGGGTTCCAAGTGGGGAAAGCTGTGTTGGAGAAAGTGACTCATGGCCTGAAATGATGTTACCAGCAAAGAGGGGCAAGGGGCTGAGTTCTTTATTCATTTGCATGTACTACATGTCTATATATTAATATTACCAAGCCAGCTACCAAGAACCAATTAGAGATACAGATATAGATAAAGATATATAGATATAGATATCCTAACATATTAATAATGTTATCCCTGTTTACTGGAATTATTAGGAGATTTTTTCTATTTTGATTATCTAAATATTCATTAATGAATAAGATTAAATGGTGTTTTTCAGAACAGAAATACTGAATGGGCCACCAGAGTTCCATTTCTAATCCATCAGTCTTTAACTGACCTAGTGGCTTTCTTCTGGTGCCATCAAGGTTAAAGAATGACTACTTTTTTTTTTCTTTATCTCATTATCATCAAATGAAAATCAAGTAAAGCATAATTGTTCTTGTCAGTTAAAATAACATACTTCTTGAATGGACCAGTGCAGAATATTTGAGCCTAACAATTGTTATGAACCTAAATGAGCAAAAACATTTGGAACCATTTGGTAAAAGATATAAATTTATAAGGTAAAGTAGTGCCCTTTGGGAAATTCTAGGAGCCAGTCTTTGGAAATTCCTGAAAGGTCCTTCCTAGAAGAAGCGGTATCACCTCAATGTCAAGTTAGTCAATTCTTTCTCTGATGAATCAACATTCCACTGGCTGCAGATTTGGGGGAATAGTATTTAGAATTTGTTTCTTTTGCTCTCACCGGAATAGTTAAGGCTGATTTTATGAGTAATGGTTTACCTTTGTGTTCTGGACCAGGCCTCTGAGAGTTAGATGAAAAAGTCGGTCAATTCCCATATTTTCTTTATGAGATCAAAGTATGGATGCCATCTTAGATAATATAAATTCATGTATATAATAAGTGAATGGTCTGCCCATTAATTTGTTGGCTACAATGCTGGATTGGAAACACAATGGATAAGAAGAGCAAAGTAATTAAAGCAATACCGAGTTTCTCTTGTAGAGCGACAGAGGATGATTAGGTTGCCATAAACTTTGGAGTTGAATAGTAACCTCAGCTGATCAGCAACTCATTTTTTACCCTATGTCTTTCTGTTCTTTTCTGGCCTCCTCCTAACCATACTGCAGATGAATACCACATTCTCAGATTTACTGTTCTGCCAGTGCCTAAGGAAGCAGCTGCTGATGCTGCGATGATGCATGGAAGCTAGAGATGCCAGGATTTTACTTCTGTCTACCGGGGACTTTTTTTTCTTGCTAGCTTCTAATGAGCAATTTTATATTTCATACGGACAGTTCTGCATCATGGCCTGAAGAAGGGTTAATGGCTCAAAAGATTTGGTGTGAGTTTTCACATGAAAGCATAATCTATTCTCAAGGAAAGCTTAAATATTGTCACGGAGAATTTATTTAACATGGAGATACCAGGAAATATTTTTGCATTACTCCTGAAACAAATGGAAAGAGAAGAAGACAGACACAGACAGAAATGAACACAGACCAACAGATGTACATAATAGGTAGCACACTCAATTCTCTTCTTGGTGCTAGGAGGAGTTCTCTACCTGTATAAATACAACAAAAAGGGTTAGCTAAAAGACCAAATATATACTCTGGAATGATCTACACGGTCACCGTAACTGCACACATATACCTGTGTGTATTTGCATATATGTACACACAATTACCATATGCGTTACACCATAGTGTTAGAGCTAAGGTGTGGTTCTCATTTTTTATTATTTTATTTATTTATTTATTATATTTTTAATATGAAATTTATTGTCAAATTAGTTTCCATACAACACCCAGTGTTCATCCCAACAGGTGCCCTCCTCAATGCCCATCACCCACTTTCCCCTCCCTCCCACCCCCCATCAACCCTCAGTTTATTCTCAGTTTTTAAGAGTCTCTTATGGTTTGGTTGTCTCCCTCTCTTTTTTTTCCCCTTCACTTCCCCCCATGGTCTTCTGTAAGTTTCTCAGGATCCACAGAAGAGTGAAAACATATGGTATCTGTCTTTCTCTGTATGATTTATTTCACTTAGCATAACACTCTCCAGTTCCACCCACGTTGCTACAAAGGGCCATATTTCATTCTTTCTCATTGCCAAGTAGTATTCCATTGTGTATATAAAACACATCTTTTTTTATCCATTCGTCAGTTGATGGACATTTAGGCTCTTTCCATAATTTGGCTATTGTTGAAAGTGCTGCTATACACATTGGGTACAAGTGTCCCTATGCATCAACACTCCTGTATCCCTTGGGTAAATTCCTAGCAGTGCTATTGCTGGGTCATAGGGTAGATCTATTTTTAATTTTTTGAAGAACTTCCACACTGTTAATGAAAAATCATTTTTTGAAACTACAAATCCTTATTCACTGTAAAGGTCATGGGAGACCCGTGTCTTTTCTTTGTCTCATCTGTATGATTTTTTTTCTTAGTCCTGGTTCTATGTTCACATCCATGTGTCAGAAGTAATTTTGGAAAATACTCAGTCTCTCTGTTGAGAATACAGTGTATAGTCTTAGGCAACTGTATTTTCATGGTGCTCTTTTGTTCCCATGCATTGCTATGTCAATCTGTGTATTTACAAGAACTTCATGAGCTGAAATTCTAATGTAATGCATGACTTGCAAAAAATCCTACTGGGTGAAATGTTATAAAACATCTCTGTTGAAGCAAGAGAGTTTTTTCTGTTAGTTAGTTGTCTATTCTATCAATGATGCATTGGTTTTTTGGTTGAAAAAAAAATCCCCATCTTGGCATATTGTTACCTCAAAAGTCTGTCTCCATTTCTCAGGCAATGGCTATTTTAAGTATTAAACTATCATATGCCACCTATAGCATGATTTACTATGTTTAGACCATGTAATTACTTCTTTCTTGGGATTTTGTTGCACAAATCAAAAAGAGTTGCTGATATAACCAGACAGCTAGGTGCAGAAAATTTGCTTTCTTGGTAGATGTAAAAATACCTTGAAGAAATGCATATCTAATATTTGGGAAAATTTAATACTCCTAAAATGTTTAATAACTTGGCAACTGTTTTCAGAAGAAATTGAAATAAACAGTAGAAGAGCATTGCCTGAAACACACAGACACATGCACACACACACACACACACACACCTCTAGAAGGTATATTCAAACAATAAAAGTAGAGAATCCCTAAGGATAGCAGAATCCATGATTAATATTGCAAAGTGAAAAATAAAGAGAGACACCTGGGTGGCTCAGGTCATGATTTCACAGTTTGAACCCTGCATCGGGCTCTCTGCCATCAGCACAGAGCACACTTCAGATCCTCTCTGTCTCTCTGACCCTCCTCTGCTTGCATGTACTTTCTTTCTCTCAAAAATAAACAGTTTTTAAAAATTATAGTAAATAAAGAACTAGTTTGCTAGTGTACTAGGTAGTTCCATGTCCGCTTTGTGTAGGAAAGGGCAGTCTTATAGATTACACTCCCCCTGCTCCCATCGCCTCCTGCACCTCCAGAAACAAACAAACAAACAAACAAACAAAAAACCCACCAGAGCTGAATTCATCAGAAATTGACACCAGACATAAAGGAAGAGGGGCCATCTTTATGTTGGAAGCAGAGTTAAAATTTTGTCTCTTTTGGAAACTAAGTTGAAACATCCTTTAGATTTGGAGCTAAAGCTACCATTTTGGAAACATACAAGAGAAGTTAGCAGGAAAACGAGTCTGTAGAATGAAGAGAAATAGCCAGATGGAAGGGCAGGCATTATGTGGCTCCTGAAGAAAAAAGAAGGAAAGAATATTGGTCATGTGTTTGACTGATTTCCACATCCAGGTCCCCTGAGACTCTATTCCATTATTTTCAATATGGCATTGTCTTCTAGGTTTAATTCTTTTGCATGCAAAGAAGTGGAGCTTGATGGACTCTGAGAAATCCATTAGCTTAGCATCTGACTTTACAGATTAGCAAATAGAAGTTTATGGAGGTTAAAAATAAAACGTATTCAAGATCACATAGGGACATAACAATAACTTCTCTTCTTGTTACAATTCTTAGCCAATTTATTATCTTGATTACAATTCTTAGTCCAATTTATTATCAATATCAATGATATCATTTGCAGAGGTACAAATGTTAATGATAGTTTCCACTTCTAAGGATTGAAAGTATTTTCTCTATAGGATCTCAAAGGAAAATATTGCTTTTCTGATGGATAGTCTGGAACATTCATTTACTGTGAAAAAAACGTGACCTTCCATGATCTTTCCCAAGTTGTATTTCTACACCAATTTGCACTATTCATATTTGTAGACTCTGTGCTCTAGTTGCATTGCTCCCTGAAGATCCTACTTTTACTCTTTTTAAAAATTAAAAAAATTATTTATAAAGTAATATTCATTTATTATTAATTTATCTATTCATTATTATTATTATCATCATTATTATTCATTTATCTGTAAAGATATACTTGGTGCATGGTGTTTATTTTTCTTAGAGCAACGGTTCTTCACTCTGGTTGCGTATGAGAAGTTCCTGGGTAGCTTTAAAAAAATACCAATGCCCAGAATTCTCAGGGATTCAGATTTAATTGGTCTACGTTATGGTATTAGATAACTGAAATATAGCTAATGTACAATAAAATTCACCCATTTACTATGCATCCTGAAAATGTGCTAACTGTATACAGTCATGTAACCACCAGAACAATCAAGACTTAGAACAGTTCTATCTCCTTAAGTGTCCTTGTGCCCATTTGTAGTTGATTCCCTGACAGCTGACCATAGATAACCACTGATTTTCTTTCTGTCACTGTAGTTCTGTCTTTTCTAGAACTTCATATAAATGGAGTCATAAAGTGTATAGTCATTTAGGCTTGACTAATTCTACTATGATTGAGACTCAACCATATTGTCCTTTTTTAATTGCTGAGTAGAATTCCATAGCATGGCATAAGACACAATTTGCTTCTCTTTTTACCATTTGATGGAAGGTTGAATGGTTTTCAGTTATTTGGTTATTATGAATAATTTTGCCATGGATATTTGCATGCAAGTCTTTGTATGGATATGTGTTTTCATTTTTCTAACAATGTGATTGCTGGGTCAAATGGTAAGTACGTGTTTACCTTTGTAGATACTGCCATATTGTTCCTCAAAATGGCTGTACATTTACATTTCCACCAGCAATGTGTGAGAGGTCCAGCTGTGTCACATCCTCACCAACACCTGGGGCTTTGGGACTTTGTAACCTTAGTCATTCAAGTGAATATGTAGTGAGATCTCAGATATCAGTATTTTTAATTAACATTAAATCAAGCATCTGTATTTTAAGAAACATTCTCAGGTGATTCTAGTGTCAGCTGTGGATGAAAATGACTATCCTATAAGGTCTTTCCATGGCAACTCTCAATATTTGAATTTTATGCATTCTTCAGGCCCCAACTTAAATACCCACTTTTCCATGAAAACTTTTCTCATCCAAGAGGCATATTTTCCTCTTTCCTAAAATCCCCTATCATGATTACTTAGCACTTGTTACCTTGCTTTATAGTTATTTATGTATCTAGTTATCTTATTCACTAGACTGTGAGGTCTTTGAGATCAAAGACTTTACCTTACCTTTGTAGGCCTTAATGAATATTTATTGAATGAGTTGTGAATACTTGCAATATCCACCTCATATTTTATGTAACAGAGTGACCATGTTAAGAAAACAGACTCTTGAAAACAAAATTGGAGGTATCACAACTCCAGATTTCAAGTTATATTACAAAGCAGTACTAATTAAAACAGTATGGTACAGGCACAAAAGTAGACACATAGATCCATGGAATAGAATAAAAATATCCAGAAATAAACCCACAATTATATGGTCAATTAATCTCTAACAAAAGAGGAATAAATATACAATGGAAAAAGACAGTCTGTTCAACAAATGGTGTTGGGAAAACTGGACAGCAATATGCAAAAGAATGAAACTGGACCACTTTCTTACATCATACACAAAAATAAATTTAATATGGGTTAAAGACCTAAGTGTAGGAGCTGAAGCCATAAAAATCCTTGAAGAGAGCACAGGCAGAAATTTCTCTGGCGTTGGCCATAGCAAAATTTTTCTAGATATGTTTTCTCAGGCAATGGAAACAAAAGCAAAAACAAACTATCAGGACTACACAAAAATAAAAAATCTGCACAGTGAAGGAAACAATCAAGAAACTAAAAAGATAGCCTAATACTAAAAAACAGCCTACTGAGTGGATGAAGATATTTGCAAATGACACACCCAAAAAGGGTTAGTATCCAAAGATCTTATACAACTCAACACCAACCCCGTACCCCCCACCCAAATAATCCAATTAAAAATGAGTTCCTGTTTCTCCACATCCTCGCCAATGATGCAAACTGGTGCAGCTGCTCTGGAAAAACAGTGTGGAGGTCACTCAGAAAATTAAAAATACAACTACCCTATGACCCAGCAACAGCACTAATAGGAATTTATTCAAAGGATACAGGAGTGCTGAATCATAGGGGCACTTATACCTTATAGCAGTGCTTCCAACAATAGCCAAATCATGGAAAAAGCCCAAATGTCCATCAACTGGTGAGTGGATAAAGACGATGTGGTTTATATATACAATGGAATACTACTTGGCAATGAGAAAGAATGAAATCCTGCCATTTGCAACAACGTGATGCAACTAGAGGGTATCATGCTAAGTGAAATAAGTCGGTCAAAGATAGACATCATATGTTTTCATTCATATGTGGAACTTGAGAAACTTAACAGAAGACCATGGGGCCTAAATGTCCATCACTGATGAATGGATAAAGAAATTGTAGTATATTTACACAATGGAATATTACTTGGCAATGAGAAAGAATGAAATATGGCCTTTTGTAGCAACGTGGATGGAACTGGAGAGTGTGATGCTAAGTGAAATAAGTCACACAGAGAAAGACAGATACCATATGTTTTCACTCTTCTGTGGATCCTGAGAAACTTAACAGAAGACCATGGTGGAGGGGAAGGAAAAAAAAAAGAGGTTAGAGAGGGAGGGAGCCAAAACATAAGAGACTCTTAAAAACTGAGAACAAACTGAGGATTGATGGGGGGGTGGTTGGGAGGGGAAAGTGGGTGATGGGCATTGAGGAGGGCACCTGTTGGGATGAACACTGGGTGTTATATGGAAACCAATTTGACAATAAATTTCATAAAAAAAAAAAAAGAAGACCATGGGGAAAGGGAAGGGGTTAAAAATAGTTTCAGAGAAGGAGGCAAACCATAAGAGACTTAAATACAGATAACAAACTGAGGGTTAATGGGAGGGTGGGGGGAGAAAGGAAAATGGGTGATGGGCACTGAGGAGGGCACTTGTTGGGATGAGCACTGGATGTTGTATGTAAGTGATGAATCATGGGAATCTACCCCTGAAACCAAGAGCACACTATATACAGTGTATGTTAGCTAACTTGACAATAAATTATATTAAAAAATAATAAATAAATACATCTATTAAACATGATATATGACAAGAAAAAATAAAATAAATACATCTATTAAACATGATATATGATAAGAAAAAAAATAAAAATGGACAGAAAACATGAAAAGGCATTTCTCCAAAGAAGACATACAGATGGCCAACAGACACATGAAAATGTTCACATCATCACTTACCATCAGGGAAATGCAAACCAAAACTACAATGAGGTATCAGCTCACACCTGGCAGAATGACTAAAATAAAAAATGCAAGAAACAACAGGTGGTGGTGAGGATGTGGAGAAAGGGGAACCCTCTTGCACTGTTAGTGGGAATACAAACTGGTGCAGCCACTCTGGAAAACAGTAATGGAGGTTCCTCAAAAAAGTTAAAAACAGAACTACCCTAAGATCCAGTAATTTTTCACTACTGGGTATTTGCTCCCAAAATACAAAAACACTAATTTGAAGGGGTACGTGCACCTACCTGTATGTTTGTAAAGAACAAACTGATGGTCACCAGAGGGGATGTGGGTGGGGTGGGTGGATGAAATAGTTGATGGAGATTAAAGAACACACTTATGATGATGAAAAAATAAAATAAAATAAAATACTTTTAGGGAGTAGCTATAGTTATAAATAAATACAAATTGCTTTATGAGAAAATAAACTGGCTTATTGTCACACTTGAAAGAAAGAAAGAAAGAAAGAGAAAAGAATAAAGAAAGAGAAAGAAAATGTGTCCAGATTGGAAAAGAAAAAAGAAAAAAAACCCACAGACTCTGGAGCTAGACTATCCACCTTCCAATAGTGAATTTTTATTACCTCTGTAACCTTAAGCAAGTTAAATAAACTCTCTGTATCTCAGTTTTATTATATAAAAATGGGGCTATAAATGGTACCTACCTTAAAGGATTAGTCTTATAATTAAATGAGTTAATAATCATAAAACATTTAGGATTGTGCTTAACACATGGTAAGCAGTATGCAAATGTTAGCTGTTTTAGAGTGTATATGTGTATGTGTATGTCTTCTGTATGATGTATGGGAAGGTTTGGAACAAGAATGGAAAAAGCAGAGATATTAGAAAGAGAGGGGAGCATGAGAGAAAAGACAGAGAATTAGGATTCTCTCCCCCCAAACTGGCTTTGGGCAAATTGCAAATCAAATGTTCTTTTAATCCTCCTCAGTCCAGGTCTTTTGATGGGGCTTTACTATCAGCTGAGTGCCTCCCTCTCCAAGGTCAAGCTGACATTCAGCTAATGTCTTATTGTGAAGATTCTTCCCAGGCTACTGTCACTCACTGTTTCCTCAAGAGTCAGCTCTGATGTCCAGCCAGTAGATCCAGCTTTCAGTTAAGTCCGTCAAGATAAGGGGCAGTGGACTGGCTACCTTCTGTCTACAGTGGCTATCTGGTTTCCTCATGGCTGGAAGCATTCTTTTTTGCCACGACCCAATTAATAATGTCTACCTGGTATGAAATAACTTTACTGAGAATACAGTCCCCAAGACATATTTTTGTGGTCAGTTGGTTTAAAGTTATGTACCATCTCTTCACTCCTTTTCCTGTTGCAGAACCCCATCATCATGGAAAGGGGAAGTCCAGCCAGTGTAATAATCATACTGATGGACATTTCTTTGATTGTTACAAAATATCAAGCGTTGCATTAAACACAGGAGTGATCCTCCTCACGTTGCAAAGAAGGAATGATGGCTCTCCTGAAGTTACACTTGATCTTAGCCAAAAGGCCGAGAAGCAATCTCCTGAAATTATAAATGAGAAAACGGAGGCTCAGAAAGACTAAGTAATTTGTCCAATGTCATAGTTCCAGTAAGAGTCTAAATTATATTCATGTTCTCATTCATTCATTCATTCATTCACTCATCATTAGAGTACTGATACCTAGATTCCCTAATTTCACATCTAGTTTCAAAGAAGCACAATATTCGTGAACTGTAAGGATTCCCCTTCTCCCAAACTCCATCTTTTTCAAAACTTTTTTGCTTTAGGTCTTTTATATGGACCTTGCTTGTCCAGCAGTGAAACCACGATACTTATAAATACAAAAAAATGAAAGAAAACCAATTAGTGATGCACCCTCAGTCCTGCTTGATGGAGCCACCTTGAAAACACTTCCCATGCTGACGCTCTGACTTCCTATACTGTGTTGGGTCAAAGAAAACAGGTATCTTCAACTTCAGAGAGGGCGCTGAAGGCAGTGGTGTAGATTTGAACTCCCAACTCATAAACAAAAATTTGGTGATCATGACCCTAGTCTGATAATCCCAGAAATGATCTCTTTTTGGGTAGGCATTCCAGAGGAGCTTTCTTTTTTTTTTGAGTTCCCAAACACTTTTGGGGAATGCGTAATGATTACTTTCCCTCTACCAACTGGCCAGACATTAATGCTGAAACATGTTCCAATATCTTAAACATGGAATCAGTGGTATTTTTATTCAGAGCAGTTGCTGGAAATTTGGTCAGTTTTGCTTCTCAGGAATTTAGCTAGGAATTTTTTTATTTGTTTCACCTCTCTTCCACATGACAATGTATCTTTTATTCCCTGATAGGGAGTGGAGTGGTGTTTGTGCATTCCAGGGTATACCTTTTCAAAAGAGCTGATTAGGATGATTTCTAATTGAAATAAATAAAGTATTTCACCAGATCCTGCAAACAACAGCCTGCTTATACTCAGATTCTCTTCTTGCTGTGGGAGGAAAAGAACCACTGGGATTATTTGAAGTTTTGCTATTGCTGTCGGGTGGGGGGGGGGGCAGGGAGAGCAGCTTTGAATGAAGAGGCATCTTTCTTCAAATGCTATATGTCTGAGACCTGCCAAGGTTGGAGGGATTCTTTCATTCAAACACCGAATATTTTGCAACTACTCTATGGTCTACCAGATGTTCCTCAGCTCCTCCAGGCTGGGCCAGTGTCTGCTGTTCTTGCTGCTTTTAGAGGTCTGACTGGGAACCCTCTGCAAGATTAGAATACGGTGCTAATGAGGCCTGAGCCACAGGTGTGGGCCAGTCAGCTTCTCACAGAGAAAAGCTTTGTCCATTAGCCTCAGTTTACATCTAGCCTCTGCCAGCCATTCTACAAATGGGTCAGAAAAGGAACCAAGTGAGTGAACATATGCTGATGAATGAGGAATTCATTCCAGTCTGGGAAAATCAAAAGCACAGGACTTTCACCTCCGAAGGTTATAGTAACATCTTTGTAAGTGTGGGCCAGTACGTGGTAATTAATAGGAGGCAGGCATTTTGTGTCAAAATATAAAGCTACACAAAAGTACCTGTTATGGACACAAAGGAGACATGGTTTTTATACTCATGCTGTCCAGAAGGAAAATGAAGAATTTAATTGAACATATACTTATTGAATGCCTAATATGGCCAACCCCTCTTTAGGTTGCTGAGTGGGACACTCAGATGAGCCTCTGTCCTCAAAAAACTTAACGTTGGTAGAAAATGGAAGTGAAATAGGTACAAAGAAAACTATAACACAGAAAACATAAGGTGAGTTATGAAAGGTACAAATAAAATGCCCCAGGAATTCTTGGAGGGAGAGATCACAATTACAGAATCCACCGCTGGTCTCCCCAATATTCATTCCCCTCTATTTTCTTTTCTAACAGATCTCTGATTTTGTTTACTATCTACAGTTATTCACACAATTGTAGGTTCCAGGGAAACTGACTTCCTGTCTAGCTTCAGAGGATTTAAGCTAATTAGTCTAAGCCAATCATGGGAATCCTATTATTCTTCCTGTGCATAATGGTTATGCACCCAATTCTGGCCAATAATGATTGTGGGGGAGAGGGTGGGGAGTTAGTGGGTTTCTGGGAAATGTTTCCTTACTCTCTAGCAAGAGGGAGAATGGATCCTTTTTTTCTCTCTGTATGTCGTCATGACCTGGCACGATGCCTGGCATTGCTGCAGTCATCTTAACATCAGCCTGAAGAAAAAGCCAACCCATAGGGCAACACACTGTAAGAGAACTTCAGCAGGTTTGAGTGAGGTCTTCTGTTACTTGAAGGTGAACTTTATACAAGTTGCATTCACTTAGTGGGGGTGAGAAACATTTTATGAGCACTGAAGAACAGATGCAATTTTGATCACTAGAGTACAGGCAGTAAAATATATTAGGTGATGGGGTGGTGATAGTGAGGTGGGAATAATTTAGGTTAAGAAAAAATCAAAAGAAAGGCACAGAGATTTGAAGCGTTCAAGTATGTTCATCCAGACTGGAATCTGATTTTTTCATGCATGTTTCACTTCATTCTATTAGGGATATAGACCCTAATATAGGAGAGATGTTGTTAAAAAATAATTATAAAAAGGAAAAGAATAAGATGCCTGAGAGATAACAATACAAAAATAATGAAAGTTCAATACCTCCACAAGGATGTTGAAGAGAAGGAAAATGGACACATGTGGGAAAGTTATAAAATCCTACACAGTCACCAGATTTGAATATGACTGTCAAATTCCTGGTGATCAAAATAAAAAGCTGGTTAATTGCATCATTTCATATTTGGAGAAAACATGCCAGTTCCTTGAGAGAATTTATTTATGTGAATATTTATATGTGGAACAACGGAAGATGTAAAGAATGATGTCCCCATCAAATTCTCTACAGGGAATTCATCATTGGTTCCTTTAAAAATATCTATTTGTTTATTTGTGTGTGTGTGTGTGTGTGTGTGTGTGAGAGAGAGAGAGAGAGAGAGAGAGAAAGAGAGAGAGAATGCACACAGGCAGTTCTTGATCCCACGAACCGTGATATCATTACCTAAGCAAAAATCAAGAATTGAATGTTTAACCAACTAACACAGGCGCGCCTCGTCATTGGTTCTGATGCTCTTTTCAACTAAGCACAAATCAAGGTATGTAAAGTACTTGCTGGAGTCTTGAGAACAGAGAAAGAAAAGATAAGTTGAGCCATATGGTGAAGCAATTTGGGTGACAGGGTAAGAGCTTTAGAATTCATTTCATGGTCAATGGGAAAATGGAGTTTGAGGATCAAATGAAAGTGATTATAGCTGATCTCCTGTAGAGTTTAATCTATTAATTATCTGTGAGTAACATCGGAAGAAGACAACCATGGAGACAGGGAGGAAAGGAAACAAACTAATATAATTTCAAGTGCTTATTAGATGCTAGGCATTACTTATGGTAGTTTAAAGAAGTATGACATCACATTTAAAAAAAAAAACTATTGATGATCATTTGAGTTTTCTCCTTCATTTTGTAACTATGATGAATTATGTTGATTGATTTTCACAAAGCAACCTTCTATTCCTGCAAGAAACTCACTTAATCATAACATATTAACTCAAAAAAAAGTCACTTGGCTGGGGCGCCTGGATGGCTCAGCATCCGACTTTGGCTCAGGTTATGATCTCATAGTTCATGGGTTCCTGCCCCGCCTCAGGTTCTGCACTGACAGCTCCGAACCTGGAGCCTACTTCCGATTCTGTGTCTCCCTCTCTCTCTGCCCCTCTCCCACTTGTGCTCTCTCTGTCAAAAATAAGTAATTAAACATTTGGAAAAAAAGTCACTTGGATCAATTTGCTAATTAATATTTGTTTAGGATCTATGTTTATGAGACAGATTGTCTTGTGCTTATAATATCCTTATAAAACTCAGCATCCAAAAATTGAATAATCCAATTAAAATGGGCAAAAGACATGAATGGACATTTTTCCACAGACATATGGATGGCCACATGAAAAGACACATGAAAAGATGCTCAACATCATTCATCATCAGGGAAATACAAATCAAAACTACAATGAGCTATCACCTCACACATATCAGATTGGCTAAAATAAATAATACAAAAAACAACAAGGGTTGGCAAGGATGTGGAGAAAGAGCAACCCTCCTCCAATGTTGGTGGGAATGCAAACTGGTGCAGTCACTGTGGAAAACAGCATGGAGGTTCCTCAAAAAGTTAAACAAAGAACTATTCTACAATCCAGCAATAGCACTATTAGGTATTTACCCAAAGAATACGAAAATACAAATTAAAGGGGTCCATGTGCCCTGATGTTTATAGCAGCATTATCTACAATAGTCAAATTACGGAAACAAAAGCCCAAATGGCCATTGACTGACAAATGGATAAAGAAGATATGGTACACACACACACACACACACACACACACACACACACACACTGGAAGATTACTCAGCCATTAAAAAGAATGAAATCTTGCCATTTGCGACTATGTGGATGGAGCTAGAGAGTATTATTACTAAGTGAAATAAGTCACAGAAAAACAAATACCATATGATTTACTCATATGTGGAATTTAAGAAACAAAACAAACAAGCTTAGGGAAGAAAAGAGAGGGAGAAAGAGGCAAACCAAGAAACAGACTCTTAACTATACAGAACAAACTGATGGTTACCAGAGGGGAGATGGGTGGGGCATGAGTGAAATAGGTGTTGGGGATTAAGGAGGGCACTTGTGATAAGCACAGGGTGACATAAAGAAGTGTTGAATCACTAAATTGTACACCTAACGCTAATATTACAGTGCATGTTAACTAACTGGAATTTAAATAAAAACTTAAAAAAATCCTGGATATCTTCTAATATTTGGTTTATGATGGCTTCATAAAATTAATTGCAAAGTATTTCCTCTTTTTTTATTCTTCGGAAGAGTTTATTAAGATTGGTGCTATTTCTTCCCTAAACGAAGAATTCCTTGATAGCCATCTGAGTTTGAAGATTCTTTTTGGGAAGGCTTAAAATGTAAAACCTTGTATTGTGAGTAACTTGTTCCGTGAGTGTTCTGCAAGATGAGCAAACAATTTTTTTTTATTTTTTCTAGCGTTTATTCATTTTTGAGAGACAGAGAGAGACAGATAGCGAGTGGGGGAAGGGGCACAGAGACAGGGAGACACAGAATCCGAAGCAGGCTCCAGGCTCTGAGCTGTCAGCACAGAGTCCAATGCAGGGTTTGAACCCATGAACAGAGCGATCATGACCTGAGCTGAAGTCAGACGCTTAACTGATTGAGTCACCCAGGTGCCCCACAAACATTTCTAATGAATTTTAACTTGATAAATGAGCAACGTCTTGCAATACAAGTAGTACATGATGCTGAATGTCACATGATTACAATTGAGCCAATGGTTCTTGAAATTTGCTTTCATATGTGAGTGCTTTGGATTACAAACGTATTTCTGGAATGAATTATGTTCTCAAAACAAGGTTTTACTGTGTGTCTATATGTGTGTGTGTATTTACTTTATAGATTTCTTGTGTCAGCTTTGGTAAGGTATGTTTTTCTAGGATTTTATACATTTCATTGAAATTACTAATTGTTGGCATACATATATTTTTAATATCCTTTTAATTATCCTTACTTTCTGTAGGGTACATAATGATGCTCCTGGTTTCATATATCATGTGGATAATTTTTACCTTCTTTTTCTTGATCAATCTTCTTGAGATTTATCAGGCTTATTTATCTTACATAGGTTTATTTTTCAAAAGATTAATTTTTGGCTTGTTGATTTTCTCTATTGCAAATATGTTTTTGTTTAGTTAACTTCTGCTGATATCTTTATTATTTCCATCCTTCAAGCATAATTTGTTGCATTTTTTTGAGACTGATATTTAGATCACTAAATTTCATCTTTTCTAGTAAGTATAAAAAAGGATATGGTGTAAGATGTCCTGTATATGCTATTGTAACTATACCCACAAGTTTTAATATATCATATTTTTATCAATTAAAAATATTTTCTAATTTCCATTGTAATTTCTTCTTTGACCCCTCAGTTACTTATATGTATCTGTTCCAAACATTTGGGTTTTTAAAAGTTATTTTTTTGTTAATGATTTCTGCCTCAGTTTTGCTGTGTAAAAAAATATATTCTGAATGATTAAAAGTCTTTGAAATGTACTGGAGCCTACTTCATGGTGAACCATACGGTTGAACTTGGTACATGTGTTCTACATAAGTGTGGAAAAGGATGTGTAAATTGTATTTGTTGGATACAGTGCTCTGGTGCCAATTAGTTCATATTGATTCATCTTGCTGTCCAATCTTCTATACCCTTACTATTTTTTTATCTACTTATGCTATCAGTTACTGAGAAGCATACTCCAGTATCCCAGTATAGTTATAATATATAATAATATGTAAATATATTATGATATATTACATATAATACACATTATGTGATTATATCATATGTTATTAATGCTTAGCTATGATTTTTTTTTACTATAATTCTATTTCTTAGAAGAAAACTTAAATCAAACAGTGGGAAGATTAAGTTTATGTCATCAGCGTTCCTGGGTGACTCAGTCAGTTAAGCGTCTGACTCTTGATTCTGGTTCAGGTCATGAGCTCACGGTGAGCTTGTGAGATCAAGCCCCACATCAGGATCTGTGCTGACAGAATGTAGCCTACTTGGGATTCTCTCTCCCCTTTTCTCTGCCCCTCCCCCACTTATGCTCACTCTCTCTCTCTCTCTCTCAAATATATATAAATAAACATAAAAAAGTTTATGTCATCATGCATTAACTGTATACAGTTACAATACAAATTTTAAGCCAAGTTTTGGGGAGGCTACAGTTACCCTCTCTAATAGAATAAGGTTTATTGTGAACTTTAGCCTAGATATCAACCAGGCATGATCTTGAGACAACAGTCAGAAAGCTTTGGGATTTCTGAAGTGGCTACTTCCCTTGTGTAGAGGTGAAAAAATTATGGAGAAGGCCCATGCTTTTGGAAAGGCAGCAGAAAGCCCTGACCTGCTGGGGAGGGGGCAATCCTTAAGTTTTCAGGTATGAATGGAACTACAGAAATGGTCTTGGTTCTTAGGGTGATCTTCCTTCCCCTTTACCCTGTAACACAGCCTCTCTCTGACAAGGTTTGGGCTCTATTCCTATGCAGCTAAGTGCATGGGAGAAAGTCTGAACTCAGTTGACTTTCAAAATACTGTGTTCTTTTTTTAAAGGAACCGAAGAAACACAGCAGGTTCCCTTGGAATCAGCTTCTGGCCCCGTGTCACATGGAATAGCTCTCCATCAGTGGACGGCAGGGAGCCAAAACCTGCACCGAGGGGCAAGCAATAAAATAAAAATCATATTTTCAAGATTTCTCTTCCCTGCTACCCTGGGTCATATTTGATTAATGGACTGCATTTATTTTAAAGGTGTGATTGCACACACGTTACCTATGCTGTGCCACTGTGCACTTGGCAGCGAGAAAGCTCGTTATGAATTCTGAAAATGCAGCAAGATGTTAGCGCCTCATTAATATGCCTAGGTGCAGATATCTGTCTTTTGTTTTATAATGCTATTTCATTTATATAGTGCCAGCACTTGACGGATATAAGAGACTCCATCCCCAGCTAGAGAGATTCCTAAATAAAACTAGCAAGTTATTGCAGAAGTAATCAGACAGAGCAAAGGAGTTCAGGTTTTTGTGTCTCTCTCTATATGAGGCCAGTTCTTGAGTTTCATTTCAAATGTCTGTCCATGTGGACTCACTTAACTTGTTCCTTTCTTCTCTCACTGACAGCAAATACACCTGTTTTTACTTTTCTTTCTGTTTCCTCCCTTAGTTCGGTTTAATCTGAAAATGCAGTTCGCTGCTATTTTGGTTCCACCAGCCTGAAAGCGGGCTCAAGAAAGTAAAACCTCATGGGGAATAAGGCCAAGCTGCTTGTACACATTGCTGTGTATAGAGATGGGCTACCCCGAAAGTGGGTGGCTTATGATGAGACTCAGTGGCCTAACTGCCATGAAGAAATGGGACATATGGAGTCATTTGAATTATCTTGAAGTCATCATTTCACTACCCTACTCCTAACCATCTTGAACGGGAAAAACTCAAACTCCTTGGGACCACATGCAGAACATTCAAGGCCCCAGCCCACCTTTGTAGCCACAATCCTGTACCTTCACTTCAGACACATAAAGCTCCTTGCTACTTTCCAAGGCACTGTCTTGCTCTGTACTGTTTCCCTCCTCTTTGCCAGCACACAATTTCCTCCTTCAGTCTGCAACACATTTCCTCTCCTCTGCTTGGTGACTTCTTTCCAGGAATTTGCTCTTCTGTGAAATCATAAATCCCCATATGGAGTTGTCCTCTATCTTTTCCATGTTTCTGTTTTACCTTGATAGAATAGCTATTAAAATGTCACTTACACTGAAAAACAGAAAAAAAAAAATGCATCAGGAACTTTGACCTTGAGAAGCTGTATGACTTCTTAAACCTTTGTAGCTTCGTGCCTATTACTTACTAATCCATTTTTCTGATAATAAATAAGAACAAATCCCTTTGAAAATCACTTACATCATACAATAAATTCTTTTTTTTTTTTATTTTTTGAGAGAGAGAGAAAGAGAGAGCGAGTGAGGGGCAGAAAGAGAGGGAGACAGAGGATCCAAAGCAGGCTCTGCACTGAGAGTACATAGCCCAATGTGGCTCGAATTCACGAACCGGGAGATCATGACCTGAACCAAAATCAAGAGTCAGACCGCTTAACCCACTGAGCCACCCAGGCGCTCCTACAGTAAATTCTTTATATGTCTCTAATCTTACTAGACTATGGTTGCCTGCAGGAGAAAGACTGTGCTTATTGTTTTTGTATCTCCAGTGCCCTAGCACAGAGTCTGGAAACAATAAGTTTTAAATAAATATATATACTGTGTGTGCCATGGCTGTGGGAACAGAACACGTCCTTCGGCTCAGGTCATGGTCTCATTGTTCGTGAGTTCCAGCCCCAGGAGCAGGCTCTCTGCTGTCAACACAGAGTCCACTTCAGATACTCCGTGCTTCTCTCTTTCTGCCCCTCCCCTGCTCACACGCTCTCTCTTTCTCTCTCAAAAATAAATGCATCTTTTGGGATGAGCACTGGGTGTTGTATGGAAACCAATTTGACAATAAATTTCATATATTAAAAAAAATAAAATAGAATATAAATAAATAAATAATAAAATCATTTAAAAATTATATAAAAAAGAAATATTGGACTACGTATTTGAGATCATGGGAAATTCTGTATGAATAGAGGAATCCCTCAATATCACCCCACAAGTTACTGAATTGAAACTTGTTGTCAGTTCCCCCCCTTTCCTCAAGCCAGGTGGGAATGGTTCTTCTAGCAATAACTGTAGCAATTCTACTTCTGAGATAAGGGGTCTTAAGCTGGAGTCCCCGGGCAGGCACTGTTTACCTGAAGGCTCACTAGTCACAAAGAGCTCTAAAATGCGTTCATTTGGCCTATCCTATGTTTTAAAAGAATGAATTAGTTATTAACATTAAAAATGTGAAGATTTCACATAAAGATGTGAATTACAATCTTTTAGAGAAGAAGACCTACGGTGGTGCCACAGTGTCACATGGCAAAAATCAGATGGACATGTGTGGTCCTCATGTGCCAGAGACCTACCCCTCTCATCTCACCTGGCTTTCCCACTGTGTTAAAAGCCTCATGTCCATTGAAATTGTGTGGAGATTCAGTCCGTGCGAACTCACAAGCATTTCTGAAAGGACAGGGTCCTTAGATTTCATCAGAATTCCAAGGAGGGATATGAGCCTAAGTAGGCTAAAACTAAGTGAACTTATTTGGATAAAAATGCACATAGAATGCTATTGAGCCAAGAGAAGATTACTAAGATAAAACAGATCATAAAGTCATAAGTGAACGAGATTCATCATTTGTCAGTGACTCTGAGTGATTGGGTGGGAAATCAAATAGGTTTTGAGTGGTGGATAGAGTTTTGTTATCATTACATGACTGATGTAGCTAAACACACACACACCGCACCCTGCAAATACATGTTCTTTTTTTTACATGTTTATTTATGGGGGAGGGGAGGAGAGGGAAAGAGAGGGAGGGAATCCCAAGCAGGCTCCATGCTGTCAGGGCAGAGCCTGTGAGCACATGACCTGAGCTGAAATCAAGATTCGGATGCTCCGACTGAGCCACCCCAGGCATCCCACAAATACACTTTCTAACGAAAAAAAAAAAACATAGCAAATATTGAAAATGCCACTCCAGTGATTTTAAATATTCTCAGTGAATACCTGAATGAGTGAAAAGGACTAAGATTAGGGTGATCCATAGAGTAATTACATAATTCAAGTCCATTGTAGATAATTATCCAAATTACAAATGACTCTGGAATTCCCATTTTCCTAAATTTGATCTTGATTTTGGAGTGGCAACCTCTTGCTATTGATTGAGCACAGTTTAATTCCACTCATCCTGCTAGTTTTACTATTATTAAGGACAGCCTTTTAAATATAAGACTGAAATTGGCTTATTGTGTTTTATCATTGCTTTCTAGCTTAACAGGAGAATCCCTCTTTATTTCCCATCTCTGAACATTCATATTTATATTTATTCATTTTTAACTTTATTTATTTATTTTGAGAGAGAGAGAGCAGGGAGGGGCAGAGGAAGAGCGAGAGTGAGAGCAAGAGCGAGAAAGAGAGAGAGAGAGAGAGAGAATCGCTAGCAGGCTCCACACAGTCAGTGCTGAGCTTGATGGGGGGCTCAGACTCACCAACTATGAGATCATGACCTGACAGAAACCAAGAGTCGGACACTTAACCGATTGAGCCACTCAGGCGTCCCATCTGTGTACATTTTTAAGGAGTATAATATATTATTAATTTGGGGTCTATTTGATCTTCCCAGTTTTTATTTAAGTTACATAATGCAGGAAAGACAAATTTTATTCTTTGTTTTCTGAGAGTTCTACTTACTAGAGATTTTGGTAAGTGAATGTCTCTCATTGAATTAAAACATAGTAATGATTTAGATAGAGATTTAAAACCTGCTTTACTCTCTACCTATAGTTAGATAAATCCTAAGTACTAGATATGAAAAGTAAATTCTATTTGAAAGAAAAGATAATTGAACACATTCTTCAGCAACTTGTCTCATTATTAGTAAATCTTTACTGCTGTAAAATTCTTCCTTGTAACAAGGCAGGAATCGTTCATGCCAGAGATAAAGCTCATTTTCTTATCCATTTATAAATAGTGCATGTGATCCTGTCATGATGTCATCTGTATCAGTTACAAAAAAAAAAAAGGGTAAGAATACAGCTAGAAATTTCTTAAGTTAAAGAAAAATTCCTGGAGGACTGAATTCAAAGGCTTAAGAAATGTTAAGTATAAAATGGAAGATGTCAAGTAGATGCTTTACCGGCAATACTTACTTCATTTGATTTCAAACACTTAGAGCAAGTCAAAAAATCAAAAGATATTTATTGCTGGCTTGGAGTTACATAAAATAACAGCATGACTTGGATATGATTTTGATTGAGTTTTCTTGGAGATATATAATGTAGTTTTATGGCAAATTTGGTAATGGAAGTTGTCAAGTGACAATGAAATAGTCTATTAATTCTTATTAAGTTTACCATGCCTATCTCAGAAGATGGCATGATAGTATATGCTTTGTAATACATATTCATTGGGGCTTTGTATAGAAGCTATTATTAGATGTTGGAAAAAGTTGCTACTTTATCTAACACTCTTCCCAATGAGATTGTTACTAAATTGAGGCATATTCTGCCACCAAAATCCTTAACAGCTCTCTCACCTTAAAATATTGACTACAAAATGGCAAGTGGTTTGCAGAGGCCAGACATGTGCTCTGTTGTCCCATGGTGGTCCCTTCAGATAGTGCCCTTCAGAGGTCACCTAATGGAACCCCTGAGAATTCCGTGGCAGTATCAGCTCTTGTAGATGCAAGCCACTTAATATATTTCATCAAATCTAATACTTCATCAATTATAAGCCACACTAATGGTTTATGTTCCATTAAGGAATAAAAGATGCTGCCAATTAAACTAAGACCCGCCACTGATTATAAGGCATTTCTGATTTCAGTCAGATGTGTTAGAACGTGAAAAGAAAATATATCTTCACATGATAGGGAAAGTTATTAGCTATAGTCTTCGAGTTCTCTATTCCCAGGGTCTCTCACTTCCCCTCCTGAGTCATACAGTTTTGGAAAATGGTAATATGGCCATGTGTATTTAGAATAACTGGTGATGTAGAGTGTGCTTTTCTGCGTAACTGTTAACCTGGAAAAAATAACCGGTCACTTACTTAAAAATACGTTTTTCAGTCTGAAATATTTTCCAGAAAGGTGTTGACTAAAGTCAGGCTTGTGTATAAGATGTTTTGAACAGTAGGACTTTTCTCCATTTGTAGACAGTTTAGATTTTGGTTGTTTAGAGGCTGTAGATCTTTCTTCAGG
The DNA here is from genome assembly GCF_027475565.1 of Acinonyx jubatus. Classification (NCBI taxonomy): domain Eukaryota; kingdom Metazoa; phylum Chordata; class Mammalia; order Carnivora; family Felidae; genus Acinonyx; species Acinonyx jubatus. The sequence goes on along the minus strand of NC_069382.1, from coordinate 133,721,747 downwards.
AGTCCCGAGAGGCCCCCAGAGCCCTTGGACTGTTGCATTTAATTACATCTACATGGTCGCACAAGAAGCTATGTAGGCATGTTGTGTCTCTAAATGATGCAAAATACTGCTACAAAATTAAATACAAGTTATTTAATCTTAATCTCATAATATTCATGACAACCTGTGAGGTAGATACCACTAGTATGTCTGCAGATGAAATTGAGGATTAAGAAATCCTTACGTGTTCGTGCTATGCAATTAGAAACTGGTGAACCCAAGATCCCAACCGAGTTTTGTCATCATCCAAAGATAGTTGTTGTTTTTTTAATCACTCAGATGCCTCTCTCAGACACATCACGTTTTTATTTTTTATATGTATTCCATTACATTGTTTTATTTATTTAGTTTTACTCAAATTTGTTCCAAGAAGGGCTTCTGGTAGTGCACCTTCCCTCCTTCACACATACATCATCCCACACCAAATTATATACAGATGGAAGAAAGGTAAGATAGAAAGAAAGGAGGGGATGAGAGTTTTTATGCTATCAAGTGGTTTTAACTATACACTAGAAGGCAGGAGTTTTAGGTTTGATTTTTCTGCTCCTATGTTAATTTTGGTTAATTAAGTTCTTAAGAAGCTTCAGTTTACCATGAAATGAGTGATTCTTTGTAACAGTTTAGATAAGCAGGTGTTCCACCCCACTCTCTTTTTTCTTTTCCTCCGTTGCATCAAATAAATGGCTTTATTTGGAAGGAAGCAGGAAGCAAACTTAGGCCTACTGTTATTGATCCTTTAGTGTTTTTCTAATGTCTTTATTTTACAGAGTGTGCAATCAGAGATGCAGGAATCTACCCAAAATCCAATGGGTAGTATTGGATGTGAGGAAAATGAGCACTAGTAAATGATATAGTTTGTGAAATGTCAAGGTACAGAATTTGGATGATACCAGTCCCAAAAAGTTAATGACAATATGCTCATCCTTTTAATGGAAACATTCCTAGGAGGCTCCCGGCTACATAATCCATCATACTGCAGGAGACTTGCTGACTTATACTTTGTGACGGGCCAGTGAGAAAAATATACAAACTCATACACCAATGTTGCAAATCAATTCTGCCGCAAAGTGGAAATAACTCTTGTACCAATATGCAGTAAGATCTACGGGGGGAAAATCCTTTTCTGTATTTCCAACTTGCAGATAGAAAAAGAAGCCATCAATCATGCTGGAGAGCTTCCATTTCAGGGCTGTTGTTCTTAAAGACAAACCAGATGAAATCCGACAAGACCAGAATATGCAAAGGCCTTTGGATTTTTCCAGTCTTGGTGCAGGAAGGAAACAAGGAGAAGCAAGGCATTCCCTCTTTTTCTTCTACATGTGAAACTTGGAGTCCAGCAAAGCTGCATACAGAGGCTCCATTTATTGTCAAAATGACTAATTAATCACTTCACAAATGGCTATTAATCATACATTAATGAGATAATCTCTTTGCTATGGTAAATAGAGATTCTGTGGAAATCCTTTCTCCTTGGTACCCGGAGCAAGCCAAAAGCATGCAGAACTCAATTAATCTTGGAGCAGCATGGGGTGTTTGAAACCGCTCACAGTTTGAAAAGAAGCAAATAGCAAAGACATTTAAACTGTCCATATTTCACTGTGTAAATTCAGAAGCACTTAATCATCTCCTACACATTCTTTTGTTCCCTTTCTTTCTCTGTCATGTTATAACTGTGTTTTAAGCCTCCCCCATTTCTTTCCCCAAACTTGGTACACTGAAGTACAAACCAAAAAGATTGGGGCTTCTAATAAACTGATTCTCAGTCCTCTTGGATAAACAGACAGTGAGTAGAAACAACAGGCATAGAGATATGATAGTCCAGCAAAAGAACGCCTATATCTAGTTGCATAAATTATAACTTGAATGCCATTGCTTACTTACTAAGCAACATTTACGTTAGAATTTTATTTCTGATTCCAGATTTCCAGATGACCTAAGGAGAGAGAGTTATGACATGTGACTCAGTTAAATTCTCTACGAACAAAAGCCTCCATTTTTTATGATTGAGCTCTTCAGTTCATTTAACAGACATCTACTGGGTATTTACTCTGTTCCAGGCACTAAGGATACAAATACAAATCAGTTTTATTTCTCTCCCTCACAGAGCTCATGGTATAGCGATAGAAATGAACTGCTGTTTGCCCAAAGGGGGTAAAGGAAGTGAGAAGAGCCAGTGTCAGGCATGAACACACAAAAGAGCATGATGTGTTAGGTAAGTTGATGGTTAAGTAATCAAGGAATGCTAGATATTGGCTCTCTGGGGAGGAGGCTGAATATAAGTAGGGATTGATGTTGGAAAGGAGGTTGCGGCCAGATTGTGAAGAATATGGTCCACCATTCTAAATGCACTGGGAAGTGACTAGAAGTTTTTGCTCAGGGAACTGACATGATTTGTGTCAGAACTTTGAGCCCAAGGCCATACCTGATAAAAACTTACATGTCTTGGAAAGGGTCTGAGCAGATTTTGCACATGGGAGGGACATGACTGACTACACCCACGAGGGCTGATTGCAATGAATTTATTAATGGCCCCAATTCTTCCCCACTCCCTGGATCCACACCCTGTTCACCATCAAATTTTGCAGTGTCCTTCCTCCCTCTGCGGGCTGGGTTCCTGCCCTGTGGTCACATGATTCATCGGCATGTTGTCATTTCTGGCTCATTCTAAAATGAAGTTTTAACTCCAGTTACCTCCTTCCTTTTGCCCACTCAGGCTGTATTTGGATATCAAAACATGGTCAGCTGCCCAAGCTTCAGTGGGCTCTGGAGGAAAAAGGAATGTGCTCTGGGGTGTCACTAATGCAGGATGCAGAGGAGGAATAGGGTACCTCAAGTCTGGCTCCAACCCTCCATCAGCAATGGCTGTCGCTCATTTTGCTGTTTAATAGTCTAAGAACACATACATTTAGCTACTGAAAAAAAAATGGATTCTTTTCTCAAGATCACTTAGTCTCAAGAATCCTGAAATTTATATGTTATTTCTTCCAAAATAAAAACCTTGGCCTTAGTATACTAAATAGCAATTTGTCTCTTTCCTGGGCCTGGGTTACATTTACAAATTCTCTTGCTCTAATTGAAAATTTTTCCTGTGAACCATATGAGACAAATGTAACCAATTAAACACAATTTCTCTGATTCTTAAAAAATGTCCTGCTTAGTTGTGGAGGAGTGTTGGGTGGGGAGTATTTGGTGCATCTCTTAGCCTTTCCTTATTTTTTCCTCCCTCCATTTTTTTACTTTAAATGCAAAAGGAACACATAGAAAGGGGTTTTCTGTATTTTTCAAAAAAACTAACTTTAAAAGGTATAGTTCATATACAATAACATGCACTCATTTTAAAATGTACATTTGATGAGTTTTGACAAATGACTCATCCACGTAACTACCATCACAATCATTATACAGTATACTTCCATCACCTGAAAAGTTTCCTTGTGCCCCACCTCATGCAGTTTCTAGCCCCAAACCCTAGCCCCAGGCAACCACTGATCTGCTGTCCATGCAGATTAGATTTATATTTTCTAGCATCTCATTAAATGGAAACCTACATTACATACACTTGCATCTGATATTCTTGTTTAGCATAATGACTTTGAGATATTGTATAAGCCCGTTTTTTGTAACTGTTGATTAGCTTTCATTTTTTTTTTTTTTTTATGTACAATAATTTGTTCATTCACCTGTCTGGATATCCCAGTTTGGAGCTATTGTGAATATGGCTCCTATGGACATTTATATGCAAGTCTTTGTATGGACATATGTTTTCATTTCACTTGGGTAAAAACCAAAGAGAAGAATTGCTGGGTCACATGGTAAGTGTATGTCTAATTTTATAAGAAACTGCCTAATTGTTTTCAAAGTAGATGTACAGTTTTCAATTCTTATCAGTGTGTATAAGAATTTGTTTCTCCACATCCCCACCAACATTTGGTATTGCCAGTCTGTTGAATGTTAGCCATTCTTTAAGCTGTGTGCTGGGATCTTATTGAACCTGAATATCCCTAACGACTAATGATACTGAACATGTTTTCATGAACTTACATGAATTTGTATATTGTTTTGGTGAAATGTTTGTTAAAATATTTTCTTGTTATTTAAAAAGTCAGGTTGTTTGCCTTCCTAACAGTTCTTTTTATATTCTGGAAATGAGAAGATATCCTTTATTGGGGCTCCTGGGTGGCTCAGTTGGTTAAGTGTCCAACTTCAGCTCAGGTCATGATCTCACGGTTTGTGGGTTTGAACCCCACATCAGGCTCTGTGCTGACAGCTCGGAGACTGGAGCCTGCTTCAGATTCTGTGTCTCCCTCTCTCTCTGCCCGTCCCCTGCTCATGCTCATGCTCTATCTCAAAAATAAATAAAACAGTTAAAAAAATTTTTAAAAAGAAGATATCCTTTATGAAATACATTTTTTTTGCTAATATTACTTCATGGTCTGTGGTTTGCTTTCTAATATATTAACAATGTTTATTAAAAAGAAAAATTTATTTTTGATGAAATGCAATACATTAATTTTTCTTATAGTTTATTTTTTTGTATCTTAAGACATTTTTATGTAACCCTATTTTTCTAGAAATTTTATAGTTTTATACCTAACATTTAAGTTTATGATTCATTTTGAATCAACTTTTGCATATGGTATGAGGTATGAGTCAAACATCATATTTTTTTGTATATGGCTATTCTATTTTACCTGCACCTTTTGTTGAAAGGAATGTCTTTTTCTTTTCTTTTCTTTTTTTTTAATTTTTTTTTCCCAACGTTTATTTATTTTTGGGACAGAGAGAGAGCATGAACGGGGGAGGGGCAGAGAGAGAGGGAGACACAGAATCGGAAACAGGCTCCAGGCTCTGAGCCATCAGCCCAGAGCCTGACGCGGGGCTCGAACTCACGGACCGCGAGATCGTGACCTGGCTGAAGTCGGACGCTTAGCCGACTGTGCCACCCGGGCGCCCCTTCTTCTTTTTTTTCTTAAAGGAGTGTCCTTTTCTGATCTAAACTACATTGACATTTTTGTTAAAAATCCATTAACCGTGTACATGTGTGTGGTCAATTCTGGACTCCCTATTCCATTTCATTAAATTTTATTCTTGCCTCAAAGCTGTTGCTTTATAGTATGTCTTAAAATCAGTCCTCCAACTTTATTCTTCTTTTGTAAAATTGTTTTAACTTTTCTAAGTACACTGCATTCCCATATATTTATAAAAGATAGCTTGTCAAATTCTACACACACACACACAAAAACCCAGAAAACAAAAAAACTGAGATTTTGACTGTATTCTATTGAATCTGTAGATCAATCTCAGGAGAATTAACATGTTAACAACATTTGGACTTCTGTCCCGGAACAAAATATATCTCCATTTATTTAGGACTTTTAAAATTTCTCTCAGTAATGTATTATAGTTTTCAGTATTTCTGAAACTATGTATCTCTCCATATTTCATGTTTTTAATGCTATGTAAATGAGAATATATTTTCATTTCTACTTTTTAATATAAACATAATATATAAAATATAAAGTTTTTATTAACAAACTTTGTTAGAATAGTTTTAGACTTACAGAAAAATTGAGCAGATATTACAGAGACATCCTATATATAACACTACCCCTCCCCCAACAGTTGCTTATTATTAACATCTTATGTTGATATGGTACAGTTAGCATAGTTAATGAACCAATTGACACATTATTATTCATTGAAATCTCTAGTTTACTGAGATTTCCTTAGTTTTTACATAATGTTCTTTTTTCTGTTCCAGGATCTATACAGTATACTACATTGCATTTACTTGTCATATCTGAGGCTCCTCTTAGCTATGACAGTTTCTTGGACTTTCCTCATTTTTGATGACTTTGACAGTTTTGAGGAGTACTGGTTGAATATATTGTAGGATGCCTCTCTATTAGAATTTGTCTGAAGACTTATCATGATTAGACTGGGATTATGGGTTTTAGAGAGGAAGACCACAATGGTAAGTTGCCATTTACATCACATCATATTGTTGAAATCAGAAACAAATGGAGAACAGCATTGAGAATTCCCTACATGGACAAAACTAGTTTGGTCACACAAACAAAACTTAAATTTCTTGTTTTGCAAGACTAACTTGACCTGGGTCTTTTCTTCCCTATGCTTCTGAAAATTCTAAGCAAAACTTGAACTGTTTCCCAAGGTTGATATGAGGTGACCAATGACCAATTCCTTATTATTTAAGAAAACTCCAATGTTAACTAATCACTGTGAAGAATAGTCACTGTCTTCCCACTATATAAAGGTGCTTTATAACAGTATAATCCTGAGCCTTGATCCATGTTTTGGTTGGAGGGCACCCAGTTTGCAAACTGTCTTTTTGGTTGTGTGCACAATAAACTTTTACTAATTGCTAATTTGGTGTTTCACTGGTTTTACTTTGGCTATTTCTGAACTTTTAACAACATCAAGGGTACCTACTGCAAATGTGATTTGTGACTATTTATGTTGACCTTGTTCACCTGGCTGAAAGAATGTTCATCAGTTTTTTCCACTGTAAAATTACTATTTTTTTAAATACCTTTTCCTATAATATACTTTTCAGAGGTAAGTCACTATGCACAGCACATACTTAAGGGGTGGTAAGATATGACACCCCTACTTTAGGGTAGAGTCTCTATATAATTTATTTGGAATGCTTGTGTAGGGGAGATTTGTCTCTTCTTCCCCACTTGTTAATTTATTCAATCATTTATGTTACTAAAGACTCATGGGTATTTATTTTATGCTTTGAGGTATAATCCAACACTATTTAATTCAATTTTTGCTCAAATTATTCCAGCTTTGGCCATTGGGAGTTCCTTCAGTTGGTTCCCATGGCTCTTTGACATACACCCATCAATTTTTTGTTTGTTTTTGAGCACCTTCTTACTTTCTGCCCCTACAAGGTGCTCAAGGCTCATCTTGTATATTTGTTGCCCCAGTACTAGAGTCAGCCATTTTGCCAAGGAGAATAGATTCTCGTTTGGTTTTGTTTTGTTTTGTTTTGTTTTGTTTTCTAAGAATAGCATTAAAAACCAAAATCTGGGTTCTAAGTATGCTTGTTGTTACTGGGTGTTGTTTCTTTTCAACCCTCTCAGCTAATTCAGTAAAAAATATGCATGCAAATATTAGCTTGTGTATATATACACATACACACACAGAAAAAATCTTTCCCTGTATGTAACAATCTCAATATTAAGTTAAACATGAGTCTTACTGGTGTCTCCAGCTCTAATCAATTAGCACATGGATCATTCTGTGAATCTCTGTAAATTCTCATGCCACCGGTGAAAAACCTATATTACACCATGTTTTATCCATTTTGTTCAATTCCTGTGTGTACGTATAGCAGTGTCAGGATTGTTAACCCGTACCTCTGTGGAAAATAACTTTATCAAGTAAGTTACACTTATGGGCAGTTTCATTTGTCTTTAGTCTTATAGATCCCATTGACTTCCAAAGTTACTTAAGTCGGCACCTTGTTTCCCAACTTGTTTCATACAGTTAGATTCTCTTGCCACAATCTTTATTCTTTCCTGGGATCCTCTGACCTCCTAAGTGATTTTTTTAAATGTATATACATTAAAGTTTACTTTTTGTGCTGTAGCATACTATAGGTTTTGACAAATGCATAGCATCATGTATCCACCATTACAGGGTCATACAGAATAGTTTTACTGCCCTAAAAATCCCCTGCATTTCACAGGGGAAATATGTTTCCCTATCTTCCCTCCCCTTGGCAGCCACTGATACTGTTACTGTCTCTATAGTTTTGGCTTTTTCAGAGTGTCACGTAATGGGAATCATACAGTATGTAGCCTTTTCAGATTGGCTTCTTTCAATTAGCAATATGTAATTAAGGCTTCTCCATGATTTTTTTGTGGCTTGGTAGCTCATTTCTTCTTATCACTGAATAATATTCCATTGTATGAATGTGCCACAGTTTGTTTCCCATTCACCATTGAAGGACATTTTGGTGGCAATCATGAATAAAGCTGTTATAAATATTCACTTAATGTGAAACATACAAAATGTATAGACCTAGGTTTTCAACTCATTTGATTATATTTAGCTTTGTAAGAAAATGTCAAAATGTCTTCTAAAGTGGCTGTGCTGTTGTGCATTTCTATCAACAGCAAATGAAAATTCCTATTGCTCCACATCCTGTCAACATTTGATATTGTCAGTTTTTTGGATTTGGGCAATTTTTTTAAAGTTTATTTATTTACTTTGAGAAAGACAGAGAAAGCATGAGTGGGGGAGGGGAAGAAAGAGAGAGAGAGAGTCCAGCGCGGCGTTGATGTGGAGCTCAATCCCACAACCACAAGACCATGTCCTGACCCTAAATCCAGAGTCAGATGCTCAACTGACTGAGCCACCCAGGTCCCCCATGGATTTGGGCCATTTTAATGGGTATGTAATGTTATCTCATTGCTTCAGTTTGCAGTTCCCTCAATATATATGATATTGAGCATTTGTTTCATATGTTTATTTTCTATCTATATATCTTCTTTGGAGCTGTGTCATTCAGATCTTTTTAATTGGGTTGTTTTACTATTGTTCAGTTTTAAGAGTCTTTTATATTTTTTGGAAACCATTTCTTTATCAAATACGTGTTTTGTTAATATCTTTTCCCAGTTTGTGGTTAGTTTTTTTATTCTCTTAATAGTGTCTTTTTCCTAACAGAAACTTAATTTTAGTAAAGTCCACCTTTTTCTTTTCATGGATCATTCCTCTGATATTGTATCTAAAAAGTTCTTCACCAAGCGCAGATCACCTAAATTTTGTCCTGCGATATCTTTTAGAAGTTTTGTAGTTTTGTGTTTTGCTTTTAGGTCTCTGGTCCATTTTGAGTAAATTTTTATGAAAAGTGTAATGTCTGTGTCTAGATTCATTATTTTTCATATGGACATTCAATTGTTTCATCACCATTTGTTGAAAACCTATTCTTCCTTCATTGAATTAACTTTCATTCTTTGTTGAAGATGAGTTGACTATATTTGTGTGGGTGTCTTTCTAGGGTTTTTATTCTTTTCTATTGATCTATGTGTCTCCTGCCGCCCTACCCTCATACCATGCTATCCTGATTACTGTAGCTTTATAGCAGGTCTGAAAGGTGGGTAATGTTAGTCTTCCAAATTTGTCTTACTCTTCAGTATTGAAGAGAAACACCTATTCTGGGTGTTTCAGCTTTCCGTATATACAGGTTACAATCAGTTTGTATCCACAGAATAACTTACTGGAATTTTGATTGGGATTTCAGTAACTCTATATAAGTCAATGGAGGAATTAATGACTTCTTGACAATATTGGGTCTTCCAATCTGTGAACATGGAACATATCTCCATTTCTTAAGAGTTTCTTTTATTTCTTTCATTGTAGTTTTCTACATATATATCCTTTATACATTTTAATAGAATTATCCCTAAGTACTTAATATTTTGTGATGGTTACATGAACTTTAGATTAAATCAAAGCCCTGGACAAAGCATTTGACTAAAAGTTGTATTCTTGTCAATTAAAAAAAAGGAGTAAGGCCTGTGAAAGGAGAGTTGACCTAAGAAATACAGGGGACTATCCTTAATGCCTAAAGCTGAGGGCATGGTGTGGAGTAAGGGTTAAAGAGTTGGGGGCAAAGAAGGTTGTCTTATGGAAATGGGTCTAATTGCATCATTTATGTTCAAAAATAACTTACATCTAGCCTCATCAGTCAGCTAGAATCATATCATACAAGATCATGATAAATTAGTAAGGACCTATGCGTTTGAAACATATTTATGATCTATTAATTAGTTGGGGTGGTCATTTACAGATGGAGTGATTGTTCCCCATTATCCATAAATCATGTACTCTCCCTTTTATACTACTTGAACACTCTTTGTTAAATATAACCTTTAAACATTAAACTTCTAAGCTGCTTAGGAATGAATCATCACACATGTTCACACTTTCCTTTCTTCTTAAGAGCTTCTGATATCTTCCTACTTCAGAGAAAACTTTCTGGGTCCTTTGGAAAGTAGAATATTTTATTTGACCCCATTCCTTGCATAATTTTATATTCAACCATCCCTTTGCAATAAACATATTTCCATATCCACATACAACATTTTTATTCAAAGTTTACTTCACTACTTGAGTCTTTGGCTGCCACTATTTTTTATCACATATTGTCACATCTTAAAGGGCAGGTCTAATAGAGAAATACAATGAAGTAGGCATTGAATAAATCCTTTGGATGCAATAATGACTGTGTATAGAGGAGCTAAGCCAACAGGCTTAATGCCAACAAAATGATGCAATGTCATATAACAACATCAACTGCAACACAACGCCATTGATATCAGCATTTTAGTATTTGAGTAATATCATTGGCACTAGTGGAAAATGGACCTAATATAGGCCATTAGACCCCTTGCTGGCTCAGAGTCACTCATAATATGCCTTATGGGGGTCAGAACATGTGGCACAATTCATAAGTGGGAGATAAATGGGCACTTCAACACTATTTGATGGTATCCATATTCTATACCTTTTCTTGCTAGCAAGTATTTAAAAATGTACTTAATATATTTAATAAATGTATTTAATATTTTAAAAATGTATTTAATCAAATAATATGGCAAACTGTAATGGAAAGACTGAATTTCTTTTGTTATTTTAATCCACATGTGCTTTCTAGATTTGGAGACCTGAGAAGTCTTGGAATAAGGAGTATAATTCTAGGCATTGCTACCAGTAGGTTAATGCCTTTTCCATGTGCCTAGTGAGATGCCAACCTTGGCCTGATTCCCAGACTTTACAGACCTTCTTGCCACACATCATGAGGACACTTGATCTTCATTTGCAAGCTAGATCTCTTCTCAGGCTTTAGGTATAATCCAAAAATTTTCAGTGTTCCAAGAGAATTGGATAAACACAGAGGAGCTGGGACCCAAGCAAGACAAGAAACAAAGAACGCCATCCAGTTTTGGATATTACAATCTGTTTTGTTGACAAAGATTATACCAGTGGAGACCTTTGAGTAAATGCTCCATTAAGAGTATTTCCCAAATGATATTTTTTATTCCTTAATCTGTTGAATTTCAAAAGTAATTGCCTCTTTTCCCAAGACCTAGATTTTTATCTCTGTATCCAAGGTTGTTTGTTGCCTCAGAGAATTCCTCCAACTACCTACTTGTTTTGATCTAGGAATAGTGCGGGGTCATGGATATTATCACCAAGCATCACTTGACTTTTCTAAGACAATAACGCCCTTGTTTAAAATATCATTAAAAGTATTTCAGTTCTGAACTACCATGTATTATTTTATCCCATAAACAGTGAATATCATATTTTATTTGCTCCACGTATCTGAATCACCTTCATTCCATTTTTATTTATGCACTAAAGATATTTTAGAGTTTTATGTGTTTCTGTCACTGCGTTAGGCACTAGAGATTTAATGGTGAGAAAAAATACATTATCTTGGTTCTACTACCAGTTAAAATGTAGAAAGATGCAAAAGACCTTTACTCTCATGGTAACAAGAATCCCATAGATATATATAAAAACTCTTTTTTTTCCCCCTTATGAGCTAGGAAAGAGCAGTAGTCATGGGAAGCCCTGATAAATTGAATTTCAGAAGGAAATGAGATTTTTACAGGTGAGCAGAAAACTATGGTAGCTTCTAGAGCAAGGGGCAGTTTCCTGGTCTGGGTGGGATGAACAAAAGAACCATCCTGACACAGAAGGACTCTGTAGGGATGAAGAGAGATTAGCTGAGGCTTAAACAAAAAACAAAAAACAAAAAACAGGGAAACAGACTGGAAGCTGAAAGAGTCACAGATAGAAAAAAGCCAAAATTACCTAATCTGAAAATTTTCTCCCCACTACAAATTTTGCCAATAAGGTGGCAATAAGTGAAGATCTGGAAAACAGAAATTGCAGACGTCTATACATTTTTAGGGTTTGAATTTGAGGGCACTGCTTAAGTTGAATCAAAGGAAAAAACAAAAGTGTCTGAAACTAAATCCCAATTTCATTCCAGTTAAAATATTGACAAGATAACAAAGTTAATTTTTGCCATAGAAGGTTAGAAGTGGGGCTAATCTAGATGAACTCAATGTAATGAGAGTTGAAGTTTAGTTCTAAATCAACTTGACTTTAGCCACAGAGAAAATGGCTTACAATTTCTGGAAAATAAGCAAAATAAAAGAAAACATGTTTTAGTCTCCAGTTTTATGTTATAAAAATTATAATATATATGAAAAAGTAAGAAAATATGACCCCTACTCAGAAGTGAATACATTTAACTGAAGAAGACCTATACATGGCCCAGTTATTTGAATTGGCAGACAAGACCTTAAAACAACTAATATAATACTAAAGCATTTATAGAAAAAAGAAGGGTGTAATGGTCAAAATATGAGATATTTCAGAGAGAAATGACCATTCCCATAAAGAAATAAGTGGAAATGCTAGAAGTGAAAAATAATAATATCTGAAATCAACATTTTATTGGATGGAATTTACATTAAATTGGACAGGAGAAGAAAAAAAATAATTGAATGTTAGGACATATCAATAAAAAATACCTAAGTGAAAAAGAAAAGAAAAATTGAAAACAAACACAGGCAAACAAATCTTCAGAGTTAATATAAGCAGTCTTTGGAATTCTGGAAGGAGAAGAAGGAGAAAATGGGGCAAAAGATCCCTTGAAGAAATAATGGCTGAAAATTGTCAAATATGATACAAAGTAATAATAGATTCAATAACTCAACAAATCTCAAGCAGGATCAATATCAAGAACACCATACTGAGGCACACCATAACCATATTCTTGAAAACCAAAAATAAAAACTCTTAGAGCAGTGGAAGAAAAAAGACATATTATATAGATGGTAGCAACCATAAAGGTAATGACTTTCTTTTCCTCAGAAATGATGCAAGCCAGGAGACAAGTAAAGTAGCATCATTATAGTGAGAAAGAAAGCAAAATGCCAACCTAGAACTCTGAATCTAGTGAAAATAGCCTTCAAAAATGAAAGCAAAAACTAAAGATAGTTTAGGCAAATGGAAGTGAGAATTCAATACCAGCCGACCAGAACTACCAGACTAAATGAAGTCTTTCGGCTGAAAAGATATGTAACCAGAAAGAAATCTCGATCTACCGGAAAGAATAAAGAATACTAAAAATGGTAAATATACCATTAAATTAAACATGTCTTTTATTTATTATTTTAAAATTTCTTTATTTTTTTTAGTTTATTTATTTATTTTTAGAGAGAGGGAGAGAGAGTGAAAGCAGGGAAGGGACAAAAAGAAAGGTAGAGAGAGAATCTCAAGCAGGCTCTGCACTGGTAAGCACACAGCCTGACAGGGAGTTCGAGCTCATCAATCATGAGATCATGACCTGAGCTGAAATCAAGAGTTGGACGCTTAACCGTCTGAGCCACCCAGGCACCCCTCCTATTTTAAAATTTCTTTTAAATGATATGTGAGTGTCCAAAAGCAAAAGTAATAAAACTGTATTGTAGGGTTTGTAATGTATCTGGAAATAGTCTTTAAATTTAATATAATTTTTTGATGTAGTTGAGTTTAAGTCCACCATCTTGCTATTTTTTCTACTTCTTTATTATTCCATTCTTTTCTTCTTTGGACTAAGTAAATATATTTTTAATATTCCATTTGATCTTTTCTAGCTATACATCTTTGTCTTATTTTCTGAGTCTCTTCTAGGTATTAAAACAGGTATTCTAAACCTTTTACAACTTAATTTGAAATAATGTTATGCCACTTCACATGTTATGTACAAACCCTAAAATAATATTGTTCCATTACTTCATTCTGCTTTAAAGAAGGGCCAATTAAAGGCAGAGATCATCAGCCTAAACAGGAGAGTAAGATCCAAATATACACTGTTTATAAGATATTCACTATAAATGTAAAGACACAGGTAAGTTAAAAGTGACAAGATGGAAAAAGATGTACTGTGCATATACTATACTAATTGTAAGATAGCTGTATTGATATCATTAAATATGAAAAAGAGCATTAACTGAGATAAATAAGGGGTATTTTATAATACAAGTTCAATTCATTAAGAAGAAATAAACAGTATATATGCAACAGAGCTCCAAGATATGTGAAGCAATATTTGAAAGAACTAGGCAGAAAAATAGGCATATTTTTTTAGACATTGATGGAACCTAAAAAATCCATAAGGATGCAGAAGACATGAATAGCACTATCAACCAACTTGACCTAATGGACATCTGTAGACCACTCCATCCAGCAATAGCAGAATGCACAGTTTTTCACATGCACATGTGACCATATGCTTGGATCTAAAATATGTTTCAATAAATTTAAGAGAATTTAAATCATACAGAATACATTCTGTGATCACAGTGGAATTAAATTAAAAATTAATATGAATAATTTTTTCAGAAAATCCAAAAATACTTGGAAACTAAAATATTCTAAATAACTTAAATTTCAAAGGAAAAATTACAAAGAAAACTAGAAAATATTTCAAACTGAAAGAAAATGAAAACAGCATATCAAAATTTGTAGGATGTAGCAAAAACTTTATTTAGAAGGGAAATAATCTTAAAATGCTTAGTATATAAAAGAAGGAAGGTTTTTAATCCATAATCTAAACTTCTACCTTAAGAAGGTAGAAAAGAAAAAAATGAAACCTAAATTAAATAGGAGGAAATACTAATAGTCAAGATCAGTGAAATAGAAATCAGATGAAAAACATAAAATCAACAGAGTTTAAGTTAGTTCTTTCAAGATATTAATAAAATTGAAAAATATTAGGCGCTGAAAAATTTGAAGCATTTTGACACCAGATAGAAAGAAATGAGCTAGCAAAGACTGAGAAGGAACAGCTAGAAAAGTAGGAGGAAAACCTCCCGTGATATCACACAAGCCAAAGGATGAAAATGTTTCAAAAATGAAGGAATGGCAACCAGTGTCTAATGTTACCGAGGAACCCAGTAATGGGAGACCTAGAAAATGCCTATTTGATGTATTGGCAAAACAGATTTAGATGTTCATGGCATCTAAAAAGTTCTAGTGCCTGGGTGGCTCATTGAGTTAATCGACAGGCCAGCTCAGGTCATGACCTCACCATTCCTGAGTTTGAGCTGTGCTGACAGCTCAGAGCCTGGAGCCTGCTTCGTATTCTGTGTCTCGCTCTCTCTCTGCCCCTCCCCAGCTTGTGCTCTAAATAAACAAACAAACAAACAAACAAACATTAAAAAAATAAAAAGCTCCAGTGTAATGGGCATTCAACAGATGAGCTAAGGGGACTCAATAAATTCCCAGAAATTGTAAAGTTTATATGTAGGCAAGTGCCTTTTTCTGTGGAAAGGACTCAACAGATTTCATTATATATTCTCCAAGAGGGTAGACTGTCTTCTTCCTCTTGTTTGATGTGTGTATGTGTGTGTATGTGTGTGTGCGTGTGTGAGTTCATTTCTCGATTCTGGCTCCTGCAGATCTTTGCTGAAGAATACTGATATTTAGTGTATTTTCCTCGTATTAACAGAAAATAAACATTAAGCTGGTTTTTGTTTTTGTTTTGTCCTCTGATGAGCAGCATGAAGGAATTCTGACAACCTTTCAAGCAGAATTTTTGGCACTGGGGAAAAAGCTTTGAATTTAGGCTCAGAAAAACTGAATTTTTAGCCACCCCATAGCTGTGAGATCTCAGGCAAGATATTTAAATGTATCACAACTCAATTTCTTTCTCTGTTTAAAATAAGAAAAATATTAATCTAGGAGGGTTATTGAGCGAGTAAAATGAGATGTTGATTTAGAAAGCACATTGCAAATTATAAACTGCTATATAATGGTAATTATTCTTTACTACCTATATTTTATGCAAAGAGATGTGAAAAATGAAAGAGAAAATCTTAATTCATGTTGTGGTGGAAACAAATGGATGAAGTAGGAAGCACCTTTCTTGTGCCTTAAGAAACTTAGTTTCTAGGCTTTCTGCCCTGCCAGCATTCCCCACACTGACTCCCATCAGAGCAAAGCCAACCCAAACCAAACTCTTTTATGAGGTGGATGAGGGCACATCACAGAAACCAGGAAGTCAGGCTGAAGGTCTTCATTCATTTTTGATAAATAGAATAATCTAAGTGGATAACAGAAACAGATACATTTTTTAAATGTTTGAGAGAGAGAGAGTGAGCAGAAAGAGGCAGAGAGAGAGGGAGAGAGAGGGAGAGAGAGAATCCCAAGCAGGTTCCTCACTGTCAGCACAGAGCCCAATGCAGGGCTCGAACCCATGACCTGTGAGATCATGACCTGAGCCAAAACCAAGAACAGGATGCTTAACTAACTGAGCCATTCAGGTGCCCTGGAAGACATCCGTTTTATGCAAAGCAGAATATTAGATGAAATTTAGTTTAGGAGCAAAATCTTCTAAGGCCTAAATGTTGCCTCCTCTTTCTTTGCCAAATAGCTGCTTACTAGTTTCTCATATTTTCACTTCTAGAAGAAGTTTGTATTCATGTATGATAAGGGTGATAAAATGCATTTTCCTTTCTCAAAGGCAGAATGAATTTTCTTTGCCTACCTGTCAATGAAAACAGCAAACTCTTCAGTGCTAGAAGTTTTAAAATACTGACTCAGAGCGAGTTCCTTTTTTGGGGGGACTTGTTTTGTTAACTTCTCCATTTGTAGTACAAATTTGTTGCCTGATTGAAATGTCCTATGAAATTGCCCTATCTGCTCAAGTCTGGAAGTCCTCCCCTGCAGCAAGTGTCTTAAGACATTGCTTCTGATTCCCCGAAATAAAATATGGTCTAGATTTGACAAGTAAAGATTAAGTTGGAGCAGGTCCTTGGCCTCCGCTCCCCTCATGGCTGAAGAGAACCCCACAGCACTGCAGGCTTTACAGGGCTTCTTATTAGAGAAGCCATCAAAATGATTTCCCCACCTGTTGAGCACTCTTTGGCTTGTATCATTTGTTATAAAAGCAGCTAAGGACAACTCCAGAGACTGTAAGGGGAAATGATCTCTTGGACAATATTGGTGCTGAATCACGATTAAAAAGTAATGCAGGTTTACTGAAAATTGAAACCCCCTTTAAAAGAATTCAAATACAGATATACTTGAAAAAAATCTTATTTTCAAAGGAATTAAATATATTTTCTTAGTATTTGGGGACTTTGGTTAATTAATGTCAATTATACTATATTAATTTTTTATGCTGTATTGATTTTAAAAATTTTGGTTATGCTTGTAAACTAGTAACTTATTTTCCTTTGCAATTATCTCCCTTCAATGTAGTCCCATGGGAAGACTTGAGTCTCATTTCAATGATGTTATCAATGCTTACAATATTTCTTAAAATATATCTTGGTTTATTGTCAGAATTTTCCTACTTGATCTTCCTTATCAAGTTTCTCTCTGAATGAGTCTTCACTATTTGGAGAAATGAAATCTGCCCTCAAAGATGAAGATTTTTCTACCACACAGGACATTTTCATAAATCAACTTCAGGCTTTGAGGACTATATTTTAAAAAGGCATTCCAAGCATGGTTTTAGGATTGGCAGTATTATTAAAGATAAGTGTATAATCTTTGACTATGTCAAAGATAGGGTGATACCTAATCCTGGTTTACCCAGAACTTTCTCACTTTTAGTACTCAAAGTCTGCATCCTAGGGAACCTCTCAGTCCCAAGAAAACTGAGCAGACAGACCACCCCAGGAAGGGAACTACAGACACCCTGTAAACAATTCAAGGTTTAGGAATGCTGACCCCAACCCATTCAAAAATTTGCATATAATCTGACTCCCCCAAAACTTAACAGTCCACTGTTGACCAAAAGCCGTATTGATAACATAAAAACTATATTAACACCTATTTTGCCTGTTATACATATTATATAATGTATTTTCACCATTAAAGTAAGCTGGAGAAAACAAATCTTATTAAGAAAATCATAAGGAAGAGAAAATACATTTACAATACTATACTACAAAAAGTCTATGTGTGCGTGGACCCATGTAGTTCAAACCTGTGTTGTTTAGGGTCAACTGTATTTTTATTTGGATGATGGTGATCTTACAATCTCTTGTACTTTCTTAAAGTATATAGAATTTATAGCTTGGCACCAAACAGCCGAGAATAAAGACTGTGTCTTCTAGCTTCCTTTCCAGCTAGGTGTGGTCATGTGACTAAGGACTGGACAATGAGACATAAATGTGAGTCACAAATGGACTTCTGGGAAGTGTCCTTAAAGGGAAGAAATGTGCCTTACTTACTGTACCTGCAACCATATTGGATACTGAAGTAATGTTGGGGAAGAGAGTCACATCCAGGAGATCCAGGGTCATTGTCCCTCCCTGTGGAATGTCATATTAGCCCTGGATTGCTTACCCCTGTACTTCTTGACTGAGAGAGGAAGGTAAATATTTGATTTGTAAAGCTGCTGTCATTTGAGGTTTTCCTGTTCCACAAAGCTGAATCAAATCGTCTGATATGACAGTAAAGAATTTTAAAAGAAAGATGATTTTTTCAACTCCTTCATTATCAGAGGAAAATCCAGACCTTAGAGCATGATTACTCATCCTAGTTTTGCAATATTTATTTGTCCCAGATTGGCATAGTTCTAAATTTAAAATTAATTTTAATTTACTTTAAAGTATAGAACACAGGTCAAAAGGGAGGCTTTACAAAAGAGGAGGAAATCAAACTAGACCTCTCCTTTTTTGAAGTTTTCGTAGCAATCTCCCCCAAGAAATTTTAGAGGTGGGAATTTTGTAGAGTTTGGGGATCTTGAAACACTTCACCCCTTTAATGACAGCCCACTCTCCTGGCTTTCCTTATATCTCCTTTAAAAAATTGGTTTTTAGAGAGAAATAAAGCATGAGTGGGGGAGGGCAGAGGGAGAGAGAGAGAAAGAGACAGAGAGAGAATCCCAAGCAGGCTCCATGTTGAGCATAAGGGTTCAGGGCTCGATCACATGACCCTGGGATCATGACCTGAGCTGAAATCAAGAGTGGGACGCTTAACTGATTGAGCCACCCAGGCGCCCCTCCTTGTATCTCATTAAATATTCCTTCTCAAATTGCTGTGTGGACACTCCGTGCTTCACCAACATATTTTTCTTTTTGGATGTACTTCTCTTCCCTCATCTTGAATCCAATAATTATACCCTTTTATACCATATTTTTAATTGATATCTACATTTTTACTTAAATAAACTTTAATGCCAAACTCTATATACCTAGGCATATTCTTTATTTTACCTTTATGTAATTCCTGGCCCTTCTCTTAACCCATAACTTGTTTGCCTCTGCCTTAATTCTAGCTCTTTCCCTCAATACAAATGTGAACAGACTGTTAAATGTTAACTTGCTATTTTTAGAGTAATCTTTATTTTGTCTTTTCATCCCTATATAAAAGAGACCATTTTTAATTTCTCTCAGTCTGGTCCAGGGATTTCAAATGTTTTTGACCATAGCCCAAACACTACAACCCAACACATACACACATACACACACACACACACACACACACACACACACACACACACACGAGAGAGGGAGAATGCCTTTGATATTTTCCAGGACCCAGAGAATTTTCTAAAAGGTCAGATAAAATAACAATTACTGGTAGCTGTGTTCATGGTATTAAAACTATATTTTCAGTGTCAAAGTAGAGGATTGGATCTCATCTGCTTTATATTTTAAACTACTATTATGACACTGATTATTTCCACAATTTTATCTCTAGCCCAGAATTTCTATTCCAAGTTCCTAGAGTCCACTTATTTGATCCTCTGGTATCTTTCAGGTGACATACTCTATCTTTTCACAATTCATACTGTGCACAGTCCAAACTGATTGAAAAGAACTCCTTCTCTCTAAACCTGTCTCCCATTGAGGACTGTATTTCTCTATATGAGTGACATAAGCAGATACCCCAGTTAGAAACCTTCCATTCTTGACCCTGCCCTTTTCCTCATCCTCCAAGCCCAACACCCATTTTTCATTACTCAGTAAGTCTTGCACATTTTACAGCTTAAATATTTGCTGAATCCACCCCATGTTCTTCAACCCTACTGTCTCTGTCCAGTTCCTGACTCTCCCCATATCTCTCCCTGGATTATTACCACAACTTTTGAATCACTTAACTGCTCTAGTTTTGTCTGCCTCACATCCCATCCCTCCCCACGGGCACCATAGGGAATAATCTACATTTCAAATCTATAATGCTCCTTTAATTAAAACCTTTTGATGACTTTACATCACCTACGGGATATAATCCAAGTTCCTTGGGGTGACCAAGAAGCCCCTGGTGCTCTGGTCCTGGCTTATCACCCTAGCCTCATCTGTGCATGCAGTTTTTTGCTTTGAAATAGGTGTTCTGATGGCACAAAACCTCTCTAGCACACACAGTATGCCGTGCTTCACATGTATGTCTTTGCTAATGCTTCCTCTGCCCCTTCTTCATTGTCAAACTTCATAGTATCAGGTATTTCCCTTTGAAAAGGCTTCCAGGGAGCCTCCAGGGTGAATTAAATATCTCTTCCCTCCCTCCCAAATATCTTGTGGTTTTTCTCCCATTTTACTCTCCGCATTGTTCTAGTTATCTGTTTAAATGTGCATCTTCTTAAGATATATTGTAATCCCTCAGTAAATATGTTTAATGAATGCATAAATTCACGAAATTCATTAATGAATGAGTGCATTAACAAGTAGTAACATAGGCATAGAACAGAGACACAATAGAAATACATTTTATTTGATTCTGTATAAGAGATGAGCAGGAAACTCTGCTGTCTGAATGATTTGATTCATCTGATTTTGCTAGTTAGACAGGTGTACCTTCCCTTCCACAATCCTACATGTGATCTTCCTTAATTGAAGGCTTAGATATGGTGTACTTTGCCATGAGGGAAAAGATCTCAGTTTACATTGCTTTCTGTGAGCAGAACTGTAAGCAGGTTATTCAACAATATTTCAGGAAATAGACATTGATCATATTGTTCCTCACAAAGGAATTAACCAACTTCACATTTTGTTATTCATTCAAAATTATAAAAACTCTTAGAAAAGCAGTCCATTTGAACAAACCATTTGATGGCTCAAAGATTAATTTCTGAGTAAAAAGAAACTGGGCTAACCCAACTGTGTATAGTATTTGGCAGGAATTAACTAGCTTCCAGAATAAAAAGAAAAATTAGCAAATATAAATCTACCTTCTAGAAAGTACCTTAAAGAAATGTTAGACAATTTATGGGTTTTTATTCACAATCCTAAAATTTGCTCCAATCCCTTTTTATTCTTTCTGTATAACTATTCAATTATAGTAAAATTTCTAACATATTAGAAGTATCTTTATGCTTTCTTTAAATTGAGTATGTATTTCAGCTCTTATTTTGTCAAGACCTAGCCCACTTGTTAAATAGAGATCACACTTTTGAAATTTATTTTTTAATTCCAGTATAATTGGCATACAGTGTTACATTAGTTTCAGGTGTACAATATAGTGATTCAACAATTCTATGTATTACTCAGTGCTCATCAGAGTAAGTGTATTCTTAATCCCCTTCACCTATTTCACCCTTCCCCCCACCTACCTCACCTCTGTAACCACCAGTTTCTTCTCTAAAGTTAAGAGTCTGTTTTTTGTTTGTCTCTTTTTCACTTTGTTCATTTGTTTTGTTTCTTAAATTCCACATATGGATGAAATTATATGGTATTTGTCTTTTCCTAGCTGACTTATTGTACTTAACATTGTACCTTCTAGATCCCTCCATGTTACTGCAAATGGCAATATTTCACTCTTCTCTGTGGCCAAGTAATATTCCATTGGATATATATAGCCGCATCTTCTTTATCCATTCACCTATCGGTGGACACTTGGGTTGCTTCCCTTATCTTGGCTATTGTAAATAATGCTGTAGTAAACATAAGAGTGCACGTATCTTTTTGAATTAGCATTTTCATCTTCTTTGGGTAAATACCCAGAGTTTTGAACTCTGGGTAAATACCCAGATTTTTGAACTCTCACACAGTGCATGAGAGTTCCTTTTTCTCCACAGCTTCACCAACACATGTTGCTTCTTGTGTTTTTTACTTTAGCAATTATGACAGGTATGAGGTGATATCTCATTGCGATTTTGATTTGCACTTAACTACAGATGATATTTAATTAACAGAAAGACTCATACATAGTAACTGTAACACCTGTACATTGCTAATGCTTGAGAAATTTGGATTTCTAACCCTTTTAGTAAACCTCCACATGTCACAAAGGAGGTAGACTGATCAGCTTTTGTGCAAGCCACAGAGAACTATTTGTATGTTCAGGCCAGTTTGGCTAAAATAGAATGAACATGGGCAAGTGTGACACGACATGGAGTTGGGAAAGTATTTGAGTGAAAGGATAAGACTGATTTTTCAATGACAAGTGTAGAAAACAATTATAAATAGAAGACTTACGCAAATGTTCTCTCCCACTGTTTTACTCAGTGCACCTGTAGCTAACACAGTCTGACATGACTAGAGTAGCATGTCTCTTGGAATGAGTGAGACTAGGCTGCTCTTGAAAAACCAAGTAGGAAGAAGAGGTGGGCCCAGTTTTGAGGACAGCCATGCTAGAGGGGACAAGAAGAGCCTGTAAATCTCATCCATGCTCTGGCCTAGGTCACCAGGAGAGAAAATCCGACAGTGAACTGGAGATAAATGTAGAATTAGTTACAAAGAGTAAATATTTTTTTGGAGAATCCTTTGGAATTGTGATTGTAGCAGAATTTTTGAATTTAAGGATACTGATATTCTTTTCATCTATCACAAGTAAAATGGGACACAACTATACTTGCCATTTCAAACAGCCATGTCCGCTTTTTTGATATAGCTACTGTGTGAGCAAGAAGGGACTGAATAAAGATTGCTAAAAATAGATATATACAAATCCATATGTACTTACATTTAATATATAATTGACAGTGAGATTTAATATTTGCTGGCATTTACTCCAATGTTTTTCTTTGTCTTAAAGGACTGAGGTTGATTTTCAAAATAATTTATCCCTATGGCTCATACTAATACATCACCACTTTAAAATTTTGCTTCATACAGCTGTAGCATTACCCATATGCCACAGGAAAACAAACCTTTTTAATATATGAAGGGTGTCAATGTTAGTCATGTGATTTGTAATGCTTTTGCTTAAATATTGATTTTTTTTCAAATTCAATTTTTATTGATTTCTCTTAAATATTAATCATTTCTAATGACAGCTTAAAAAATAGGCTGAGCCCCTTGAACATTCATGCTATCCACTCCTTCTAGAAATAGAGTACAATTTTAGTATGCTTCAAATTAAGTCAAACAAAAACATACTGCTTTTTCATTTAAAGGTTTAATGTCATAAATCAAAATTCTATTTGTGCCGAATCAAGGGATTTATGCAGAGTATTAACTGTGGCTATGCAGTTTCCCACAAACAGTTCAATGTCATCTGTGATCTCTAGCTAGTGTATCTGTGACCTGCCACCATCATTGCTTCATGAAAAACCATTCCTGGTCTATAGGAGATCAGCATTCTGCATCGGTGAAGTTGACTGGGCTCAACTTAAATATGACTAGGAAGTGGCAGACTGTCTACAGTTCCATGGGACTAGGCTTCTAGGATATTAGTGTGTGGAAGATGTTCTGACTCTTCTTAAAAACAAAAGAAATGTCACTTCCCCACATTGGGTGTGTTTTAAGTTTTTGATTGGAAATCAGCACTCCTGACTGATTGAGAGTTAAACTGGCAATGTTAGGGGTGAGGCTTGCATACATCATTTAACCCCTCTAAGCTTGGTTTCCTTATCTAGAACATGGAGGAAATAATGCCTGCCACTGGCTGTCAACATCTTGGTGTGGATAAGTGAATTAGCATCAGTGGGTCCTTAGGAGAAGGGCAGGACAGGCAGTTCCTAAGTTGAGAGAGTTTAGATTCAGAGGTTTGTTTGTTTGTTTGTTCGTTTCCTACATGGATTGAAGTTTTGGAATATGTTTATCCACATAAGCAATTTATAAGTGGTAGTTGGATTTCAATCCAGTTCACAAAGACTTTTAAACCCATAAGACAGCAAAAAATAAGATATTTTTACAAGAATTCAGGATTAATGAATTAAATACTTTTACCTGTAAGGTAAAAAAAGGGAAATATATTGAAGAAATAGAAATTAACTTAAAAAAATGCAACAAAGGAAAGCAAGATATACATATATATATATTTTTTCTCTTGTGTTTTTGGTGATGAGGTTTCAGAAAACAAAAGATAATGAGAATGGGGTTAATGACAAAATTAAAGAGTATTTCTGTACACTGTGAATTTATTAAAGTTAATAGTAGGTTTTAAGAAAGATTTTTTTTCCTCTGAGTCTAATGTTGTTTTGTATTTGGCCTAGGAAATTTGTAAAATAAAGATAAATCTGCAAAAACATATAAAAATAATCTTACACCAGCCAGAGATACTTATTATGAACACATTTGCCTACGTTCTTGATTTAAACTAAACAAGACATTTAACTTTGCCTTTCTTTAAGAAAAGTGCCTCACCAGCATTATTCTTGTATTTAACTACATGGTAAAACTTCTGTCTCACAAACAGAGCTAAAATTTAGCATGATAAGTAATATGTTCAAGCATCTGATATGGTCATAGTGGTGAAGAAGGAATCCTGAAGGGTGAGAAGTTAATCAAGTAAAAAGTCTGGGGCTGGTGAACTAAGGAAAGAGGATATGGAAGAAGTAGTATGTACCAGGGGCCAGAATTAAAAAGAGAACACTGTATGTTTACAAATACAGTTAGTCCTGTATATGAACCACTGATGAATTTACAGACTACTCATCTGTTATGGACCTGATTTAGTCGAACCTGGGTTCCAATCTAGACTCTACCAACTTAGTAATTGTGTAAATCTAGACAAAACTTATTTAACTTCTTTTTTTTATTGGGGTGAAGTTTACATAACACAAAATTAACCATATTGATGTGTAGACTTTCATGACATTTAGTGCCTTCACAATTGTGTGTAACCATTACTTCTATCTAGTTCCAAACATTTTGACCACCCCCAAAGAAAACCTGTGTCCATTAAAGATCCTTCCCCATTCCCCTTCCATCCAGCCCCTGGAAACCCATCTCTATGGATTTACCTATTCTGGATATTGCATGTAGTTGAATCATACAATCTGTGACCTTTTCTGTCTATTTAACTTCTTTTTGAGCCTCAGTCTCCCCCCACCATCTTCTTAACATGTACCTTATGGGATCATTGTATGAATTAAAATGAGGTACATAAAATACTAAACAGAAACCCTGGAGCCATCCAGGCTGTCCAATTGTTTCTCTTCCACTGTTTGGTTTTAAAGCATTGCATATATTTCTGTATGTGAATAGGTACCACGCTAATCTGTGAGGACTTACTTAAAATAAGCTTTCCTCTCTCTCAGTAATTAACTACTTTTGTGACCCTGTTAATGTGGGTATTTCTAGGGATTTTCATCTTGGCCTGTGGTGCTGCCCTGTTCCCTCACCTCATCTCCTGCCTTCTTTTCTAAACATAGTTGTACTTCCATCTATTTGGTGGGTCCTGGGAATTTGCTTTTCATATCTGTGAAAACAGCAAGCTGACAAGCTTCTCCTTGGCATGACACAGCATGTGTGAATCTATGTCATGTCCAAGCGACTTTGTTCATAGTTAATTTGTTAAATTCCTTTGGAGAACAGACATGGTGTTCCCCACTGAGCAATCAGCACAGCTGCGAAGCCAGGCAGTGACCAAACAGAACCCAGTGTGAAATGTGTATTCAAGACCCAGAGACTGCGGTCATGGCTGAGCCCCTGAAAGTTTACTGGCCTCTCTGGGAATATGAAGCATAACTTGCCCCAGAGCCCCACATTGCCAGTGGATCTAGATGCATAAGATGCATGGCTGTGAACATTTAACAGACATAAAAAAGAAGGGCAGAAGGGGATGCCCAGGAGTGATGCTGTAATCCCACCCCTCCCTACATTCTTCCCTCCTCTGTTCCTGCTTTTCTTCTTCCCTTCCTTTCCTTTCCTTCTGCTTTTCCTTTCCTTTCCTCCTTTCCTTTCCTTTCCTTTCCTTTCCTTTCCTTTCCTTTCCTTTCCTTTCCGTTATATTTCCCTTCCATCTCCACAGCTGCTTTGATCTTGGTATGGTGTTCTTTTGACAATTAAGTGATGGGGACTGCTCCCTGACAAGTCATTATGAAGGGAGCTGGACTTTAAAAAGAAATAAACTAAACCTTAGGCACCACTCTTGTGAGTCAGAAGAGAGCATGTGCCACTACCTTGCCTTGGATAGACAGTGGGTGGGCAAAAATGACAGCATGTGCAGTCTTCAGTAAGCACTCCTAATAAAGTTCCCCCCAGCTGAGATGATCAAAGGCTGTTTTCCACAAAGCCAGCCTATGAATTGTGAAAGTCAGCCTGGCATTCAGAGGTCAGAATCGCAAGTCTCCTTGAAATACTTCATAGTTCAGGAACTGATCCTTGATGTCATCGATAGGAAAACAAGCACAGGTTGGACACGAAGATATCAAGGAAATGGGCCAAATAAGATTATCACAAAACTTGATCTGTCTTTGTGTCTCTTTTTGGGGTGAGGGGGGCTGGAGGGGGATGTGTTGGTTTTCTTAGGATAACATGATAATGCCCAAGAAACATGGAAAAAATGTGAGAATCCTATGAAAAAGGATCTTTCATAAT
Source organism: Acinonyx jubatus (assembly GCF_027475565.1). NCBI lineage: Eukaryota > Metazoa > Chordata > Mammalia > Carnivora > Felidae > Acinonyx > Acinonyx jubatus. Next base: position 133,694,946 of record NC_069382.1, on the reverse strand, counting down.
TCCCAGGAAAGTTCATGGAATTCTGCTGGAATTTTCCAATCTTTCTATTTTGTTGAAGGAAGTTCTGCCTACAAATTTGTCTCATAAAGTTGTTTAGGAGAGTTATGTATAGAAAATAAGTTTCTGGAAACTTCTGATTAGACCCACATGTGTGTATGTGTGTGCATGCGTGCACATACATATGGGGTGCTCTGAGCATTATGCTAAGTACGTTACATGTTATGTCTTTTATTTGATCAATGTGAGGTGGGTATTTGGGAAAACTGAGATTATGCAACATGCGTAAATTGGTCAGGTAGCTAGTAGGTGTCCAGATTGAAATTTGAACCAGGTCTCTCTGACTCCCAAGTCTGTGCAATTTCCACTGTGTCCCCTGTGCCACCTCCCATCACACTGCCTAGTAAGCACCTGAATAGAATGTAGTTTCCCCTACTCTCATTAATTCTCTCAGGGCCCACTCATTCAACAAATGTAGGCTGGACAATTGTACAGAGTTGTAGAGGACTTAAAGGTGAGGAACAGTTCCTAACCTCAGGGGGTTCACTGTTTAGGTGCAGGGTAAAGCATGGAATCACATAACAAGAGCAGAGGGCCAAATGTGCTGGGGGAGTACCAGAAAATGAGAAGTTCATGTCCAGCTGGGAGCACCTAGGAGGTTTCATAGAAGAGTGGTACTGGAGCTTGGCCTTGAAGCGGGGGATGATTAGGAAATGGAGACAGGGTAAGAATTCCAGCTGGAACACAGAAAAGAAAAGTGAAGAAGGGACTCATAAGTTGAGAGTGTGGAATGGTGATTCTTCCAGGTTGTCTAGACCTTAAGCAAAGACCAGTTAGATCTGGACTTCAGTCTGAGGGTTTTGGACTTTGTGGTTTACTTTGTATTAGGTATCTGCAAGGGAGGAAATAAATAATAATGAGACATAAGGGCAGAAGTCACAAATGGATGATTAGCAATTTGACTAGAATAAGGGTTTAAAAATGTTTGTGGGGCACCTGGGTGGCTCAGTCGGTTGGGTGTCCGACTTCAGCTCAGGTTATGATCTCATAGCTCGTGAGTTCAAGCCTCGTGTCAGGCTCTGTGCTGACAGCTCAGAGCCTGGAGCCTACTTCTGTGTCTCCCTCTCTCTCTCTACCCTCCTCCACTCATGCTCTGTCTCTCTCTGTCTCAAAAATAAATAAACATTAAAAAAATGTTTGCATAATTATTTAAAACAAAAGGTCTTTACATAAAAATATGGATTTATAAATTTTGTTGAAGAGTCATTTGGTATGGCAACAATTGATTGCAACCAGGTAGAAGCTGACTCTTTAAGACAAGCCATAAACTTCTTCAGTTTATCAGTATCTGCCTAATCCAATACCCAAATCTTCACTCATTTATGTTATCTACCTATCCCTGTGTGTATCTGAGTTGCCATCCCTGTTTTTGGTGGTCACCAATTGATGGTCTATTGTCATAAAGTAGAAGAGTTTGAGATTTAACATAATGGAACACTGAGGTTAATATTGTTATCATAAACATATTATATATGTCATTTATAATCTTATAAAGAGAGAAGCCTAGGACTTAATGATTTATTGATCTTTATTCTTCTTCTTCTATTTCTTCTACAACTGGTCTTGGATTTTTCCACTAGTTATCTGTTCGGTCAGAATCTGATAATGGTCTCTGTGGTAAGCAGAATAATGCTTCCCCTCTCCTCTAGATATCCACATCCTGATCCCCACAACTTTGTGATTGCACTTAGGGTCTCTTTGCACTTAGGGAGGTTGTTCTAGATTATCTGGATGTGCCCAATGTAATCACAAGAATAAAAGAAGTGAGCATAGAATGATAGACAATAAATTACCAATATACCAAATATGCACCATGATAACATTTATTTATACTTACTATGCACTTGGCATTTACCTGCAAAAGTTCATATAATTTTATAATGCTACGAGGCAGGTGCCATAATCTCTATTTTACAGATGAGGAAATAAAAGTACCCACAGGCAGTAGATGGCAGAGTTGAATGAAAATCATCACTATAAATTTACTCATATATAACATATTGTCATTACAATGGTCTCTTCACTATGCATTTAAACCCCTCACTCATCTTTTATATTCTTTTCTAAGCTAATTTTGGAACTTAGATTTTATAAAAACATATTTATGTGAAAACAGAATCATTTTATTATTATATTTTTAAAATTGAAGTATAATTAACATACAGTGTTATATTAGTTTCATATGTACAATATAAGAATTCAACATTTCTATACATTACTCAGTGCTCATCATAAGTGTACTTTATCTATGTCACCCATTCCCTCCCCTACCTTCCCTCTGCCAACCACCAGTTTATTTTCTGTATTTAAGAGTCTGGCTTTTTTGTTTGTCTGTCTCTTTTTTCTTTGTTTTCTTTCTTGAATTCTACATATGAGTGAAATCATATGGTATTTGTCTTTGTCTGTCTGACTTTTTTCACTTGGTATTATACCCTCTATGTCCATCCATGTTGTTGCAGATAAGATTTCATTCTTTTTTCATATATATCTTCTTTATCCATTCAACTATTGATGGGTGCTTGGGTTGCTTCCCTATTTTGGCTATTGTAAATAATGCTGCATTAAACACTGGAGTGCATATATCTTTTTGAGTTAGTGTTTTCATTTTCTCTGGGTAAATACACAGTAGTGAAATTACTGGATCATAGGTATTTCTATTTTTAATTTTTTGAGGAACTTCCATACTGTTTTCCACAGTGGCTGCACCAATTTGCATTCCCATCAGCAGTGCACAAGAGATCCTTCCCACATCACTGCCCACTTGTTATTTCTTATGTTTTTGATCTAACCATTCTGACAGGTGTAGGGTGATATCTCATTTTAGTTTTTATTTGCATTCCCCTGATGATTAGTGATGTTGACATCTTTTTATGTATGTATTGTCTATCTATATGTCTTCTTTGGAAAAATGTCTATTCAGGTCCTCCATGCAGAATTATTTTAGATAGCTGGGTGTCTTACCCAACTAAACTATTATAGTAGTTGAAAGACCATACCCTGGAACCCGACTGTGTAAGTATAACCATTGCTCCATTTTTTGCCAGCTCTGTGTCTTTGCAAAACTGTTTGACCTCTCTGTGCTTCAGTTTCCCCACTTGTAAAATAGAGATAATAGTAGAACCAATTTGATAGGGTATTCCGAGGGTTAAGTGTATTAAACCACAGAAAGTGCTTAGGAGTCTTCCTGGAACTATATGGTAGCCTCTGTTTATTATTATTATTACTATTCTTATCATCATCATCATCATCATCATCATTAGGATCAGTAACAATCCTTAAGGAGAAATAATTATTATTATTATTATTTTAAATTTATTTTGAAAGAGAAAGAGAGTGTGAGTGCAAGCAGGGGAGGGACAAAGGGAGAGGGAGAGAGAAAATCTTAAGCAGGCCCAGCACGGAGCCCACATCAGGTTTGATAACATGACCATGAGATGATGACCTGAGCCAAAAACAAGAGGTGGACTCTTAAATGCTCCGAGAAATTATTTTTAAAGGCCTGTCTCCCATATACCAAACTTACACTATCAATTTAGTGAATAGATTATTTTTGTTCTTTGGTAGAGATGACCCTCTCTTTGGTCATGAGAGAAACCCACAACCTCTCCCAAGACACAGACTTACTTGGAAAGTGTTTTAGAATTCCTCCAATCTCTGATCCACTGGTAGCTTTCCTTTTTGAAAGGTTGAAATGAGAATATTGCCATTTGAATGTAGTAAGTCACTCACCCAAACTGTGTAGGAGTGAGCTTGTTTTAAAAAGGTGAGACACCAAACTTGGCAGTCTCAGCCATCCCTCTTCTCAGTGGCTATTCTCCCTGGTAAATATTCCCATGAACATTGACCCAGCCATACAGTGCTTCACATTGAATGACTTTATGTACCTGTACTCCACATGGCTGAGTTCCTTGGCTGGTTCTTGAGTTGTGAACGTCTTGTTTCCATGCTGGCAGCCAGCAACTTACTCAAGTTACCTGCAAGCATCTTTGGATTCTTTGAGAGGATGAGAGAATAAATGGGAAAGGGAAACATCTGAAAGAGAACCAAGTGATATTCTTGGCTTTATGTCTCTGGCTTTATTGTGTTCCTAGTATAGGAGTTGAACCTCAAGAATAATATTGAGGAGAACCATTTCATTTCTCCACATTTCAACCAAGCTTCTTTAGCCTGGCATCTAACACCTTTCCTTCACCAGCTTCATTACTAGCTATGACTTTCCAAACACTCCATGATCCCACCACAAAATTTTCCTAATAATAATAATAATAATAATTTATTTTCTCATTTATTCCCACAAAAGCCCAGTGAAATCTGCTCCACAGATTATTAAAGTGAGGTTCATAGAAGATAAGTTCAAGACTGTTGGGGCGCCTGGGTGGCTCAGTCAGTTAAGCCTCTGATTTCGGCTCAGGTCATGATCTTGCAGTTCGTGAGTTCAAGCCCCGCTCTGGGTTCTGTGCTGACAGCTTGGAGCCTGGAGCCTGCTTTGGATTCTGTGTTTCCCTCTCTCTCTGCCCTTCCCCCATTCACACTCTGTCTCTGTCTCTCAAAAATAAGTAAACATTAAAAAAGTGTTTAAAAATATTGTAGAACCAGTGAGGAAAATTGCAATCCATTCCACAAGTACTTGCTCTGTACTCACAAGGTGCCAGGGATACAATCTGAGAAAACTCAATTCTTGACCTCAAGGAGCTCACAGACTGGTATAGAAAATGACAGGATAGGGGAACCTGGGTGGATCAGTCAGTTAAGCATCTGACTCTTGGCTTCAGCTCAGGTCACGATCTCACAGGTGTGAGACCAAACCCCGTGTTGGGTTCCATGCTGAGCATGGATCCTGCTTGGGATTCTTTCCCTCTCTCTCTCTCTGCCCCTCCCCTGCTCACATGCTCACACACACCCTCTCTTTCTCGCTCTCTCAAATAAATAAATAAACATTAAAAAAAGAAAATGGAAGAATAAGCAGACAATCACAGTGGGTGTGGGCAATGCTATGAGAAAGGTGGGTACAGGATACTACAGGAGCTCTCAACAAACTAAAGGAGGGAGGAGGAAAATATGCTCAGGGAAGGCTTCCAAGAGTGTTGATACCAGATCTAAGCCTTCACAGAAGAGTGAATCAAGAGGATAACTGGTAAGGGGACTTCTAGTCCAAGAGTTTCCATGAGCAAAAGACTGGGTGGATCCTGGAGAAATGTGGTACAACAGGTAGCTGCAAAAAATTTACTAAGGCTGGAGTTGAGAGTAGAACTCAACAAAGGTTTGACTATGGAGGGCCTTGTGTGCCACATTAAGTAGCTTGGGTTTTGTCATGTAGATGCTAAGATTTGAGGACATCTGTAAACACAGGGCATAGGAGGTAAGATTGGTGATTATGATGGAATTTTAACTCTGAGGTGGAATATGTGCTGAAAGCAAAAGTGTCAGTGGGGTGTGTGTGTGTGTAGATAGAGTTAGACAGACCACTTAGATGCTTAGGTGAAAACAACAGCCCTCTGAACTAAGAAGAGGTGACAGACCTGGAAAGGCGGAGGAAATACCTAAATCTACTTAGAAGATTAAGTGTCAGATGTGGGGATTGGCAATGGGTATGAACAGTTGGAAAAGGATGAATCTAAGCTAACTCTTATGTTTTGGCCAGATAATTAGAGTATTCAGTGAGGCTTTCACTGAAATAGGGAATAGAGAAAGAGGTGCATAATTCAAATGAAAGACAGCCAGCTTAGTTAGAAACACATGGAGTTTAAGAAGTGTGTAAGACCACGGAGGGTGTCTCTTGGACTGGTCTGGAGCTAGGAAAAGGATAACAATATGGTAGGGAGAGTATTAAGTCTTAGCTGAAGTCATTGGTGAAGATGTGGTCATTGAAAGGAGGTCAGGCGAGACTTGCATTCAGGTTAATCTAACTCCAAAGTCCACAGTCTGTCTATGACCCACATTGCCATTTCCCAAGGATAACACAAGTGTTTATATTGTTTCTTGCACTTGGGATGCAGTTTGTCTTCATCAGTATGTCCTGAGATCCTACCTGTTCTTCAAATCTCAGCTCAAGTCCCACATCCTGTACAGGGTTCCCCAAATTGTTGTCATCAGCATTAATCTTTCCTGCCCATTAATTTGAACACTTTTACTCTTCTAATATAGTACATAGAATCTTAGAGACTGGAAAGATTTGACAAGTCTTTTAGCCCAAGCCTCACTGTTACAAGAAACCCTTCTTCAACAACCTTGGGTAATCTTTTCTTTAACAATTCTATGAGCATCCAGTTCACACTTTTCAGAAGCAACCTGTTCCAATTAAAGACAGTTCCAATGGCTTGGAGATATATATATCTATCTCCAGAGCTGTCTGTTTCAACTTCCATCCACTGGTACTGGCTTTGCCTGCTGGAGTCCACTCCCTCTTTACACGACAGTCCTTTAGTTGTTAAAAATATTTGTCATGCCCTTCCCAGGGCTAAACGTCCTCAGTTCCTGAAGCTACTCTTCAGGACATGTTTTGTTTGTTTCCTCACCATCCTTTCCTTTTCATTTCAAAGTATTTCAGTTTGTCTATATCCCTTTTAAAATATGATACTCAGAGCTCAACCCAATAATATAAATATGATCTAATCACCACGAAATACAACAAAACTGTTCATTGTTCTGGACATCTTTACTACTTTAAATATAGTGTAATATTTTATAGGTATTCTCCTGGCCCTTATCTATTGACTTATATTGAATTCACAGTCCATGACTTATTATAGTTGCTTTGGATCATGGTTATTTTTAAATATGCCTCTCCCTTATCCTAATTATAAGTAGTTAGATTTATCCCAAAGCATGTATTATTTATCCCTGTAATCACTTTGTTCATTACAGTGCCTCTCATGTAAGTTGGAGCATAAATGCTACACTTTCAAACTGACATTGCTTGGGGTGATTATCTAAAAGTGTATTTCCTTAAAAAGCCATAGCCAAAACAACTACACCTTTGCCTCTTTTATCAAGTAACAAACTTTTTTTGTCTGCTTGAATTATTATCAAAAAAGGATTTATTGAAACAATATTCTGCTAAGAGAAGATGAACTTTAAATCTGAGTTGAAAATACTGAGTGAAAAGAAGACTGAATTTTCTCCATGATAGAATGGAATTTATGCCTCTGCTCTTTTAGGAACATGTCTGAACTCAGCTCTGATAATCTTGCAGTCTCTAAGAACACTGTCTCTGCATTTTGCTATAATTAGTTTCTAAGTCAGCTGAGAGTGTGCGCTTCTCATCTGTCTTCCTAGCAAGGCTCTCTCTTAATACAATACTGAGAATTAATGCAAAGTGACCCAAATCTAGTTTCCAAGAGTAGAAAGATTGGATATTCAAGAGGAACATGTCTGCCATAATAATTCTTAGGAAAAGTACTCAAGTGAAAGAAACATCTGAGTAACTTGAGAATATTTAAACATGAATTTAGCTGTTCACTTGCATCTAGATGACAGATGAGGAATATGACCTACTGTTCGTCTGCAGTCAAGAAACAAAGAATCTCCGTGTTAAAAAGATCACAATAGACCCTCTAATCCAACATTTTGACAAGACTCCTTTCCAAACATCCTTAACCATGATGAGTTTGTCTCTGAGAACTGGCAGCACTTAGGACTACATTTAAAAAGTGTGGGGTTTTTTTTATCTCTCTTACTTCCAGAGTTGAGATTCTTTAGCTGTACTGGATTTAGGATCATCTCTGATCTGCTTCCCAGCCTGGTGGTGCAGTTAGTATGAATCATTCCCATTTCTTCTGCTTTTTACTTTATTCCATGTGCAGTGTTCCCTAGAGAAAAATTATTTGTGAATTACAATGAACATGGATTTTTGCCATGCCAAACTCATCAGAGACTCCCTATGTCATTTCAAGGTGTTCAAGATGAGTCTCTATTATTTTTAAGGACAGAGGCAACACGAACCCAAAGTATGGCCTAGGGAGGAAGATGGACATTAAAATACTGAAAATCTCCAAGACCAGGCCACCCTTCTTCCAATCACCAGCCACCATAAGTAAATACATGATCTAAGGCAAAGTATTGTCTTTGCTACATAATTTTCCTACTTCTGAGAAACATTTCTTCCCATAGCCTTTTCTCTGTCAGAAGTCTGGAGTCCTCACCAAACAGTCTTCTGATTCATTTACAGATACAGAAGGCACTTTCATTAATGTCACAAAGTTGATTGTCATTGAAATCAGGTACTGATATAGTTGGAGGGCTCAGTTAAGAGTAGACTGAGAGGGGAGGAGCCAAGATGGTGAAACAGCATGGAAGTTTTTTGTGTGTCTCGCGTCCATGAAATACGGCCAGACCAACACTAAACCATCCTGTACACCTAGAAAACTGATTGGCTTATTAACACAACAATCTGCACAACCTGAACCACAGAAATCAGCAGGTACGCAGAGCAGAGAGGTGATCTTGGGGAGAGAGGAGCTGCAGTGGGCAGGGAGGTGCTTTTGCGGGTGGAGAGAGGATGGAGACAGTTGGGGGGAGGGATATGGGAAAAGCACCCCTCCCCAAAAGCAGCTGGAGAGAAAGTGGAAAATTGGAAACAGCCGCAGGGACTAAACTAAAAAGGGAGAAAGGAGAAAGGAGAAAGGAGAAAGGAGAAAGGAGAAAGGAGAAAGGAGAGGGTTCAAATTCCATTAAGACTGTAAACAAGGGGACAGCAAAGTCTGCAACTCTGCAGCTTGATATCTGGCGGTGCTCTGGTGGGATAGGCGAATCCCCAGGAGCAGAGTGGGGTCCGGGAGGTTCTTGGGCCACACAGGGAAAAGCCATTCCACTGCTGGAAGGACATCTGGTAGAGAAGATGAGACATCTGGTAGAGAAGCCACCTGGTCCCAACAGACCCCAGAGAACGGCCACATTTGCTGGTGCTGGAACAAGGTCATTGAGGGTGAAGCCTGGTGCCAGATGTGTGTTGTGATTTTCCATAATCTCTGAAAAGCTGCTGCTACACTATCTCACGAACTTTTTCTGGGGTGGGCTGGCACCTGGCCACAGTCTCGGGGAACCAGCAGCAGCAGGGTCCAACAAGCATTCCTGGGTTCTGGCCATTGCGTGGTAAGACCCTCTGCAGAGGGGCATAAGGGGTCAAAGCCGTAGTCCTCCAGAAGTAAGGGGCCGGGGAAAACAGCTGCATCTGAGACAAAGCTAGGGAGACAGCTTCTGCCTGGGGCCTGGTCACGGACAGTGAAAAAGCAGGGAGTGAACAAAAGCTGAATACAGAGGATGGGTGCGTGATTGCTCATCGGGGAGAACAGAGTTCCGATACTAGAGACTGGGTAGCTGGGTGACGCCATTTTCACCGCTCCTGCGCAAGTGCATACGTACCTATGAACTCCACAACACTCTACCCCAGTAGGCTAGCAGCGCCATCTAGTGGAGAGTGGAGCTGTTACACTAAGCCCCACCCAACTGGGTCGATCTCTTTTTGTTTTCAATATATGAAATTTATTGTCAAATTGGTTTCCATACAACACCCAGTGCTCATCCCAAAAGATGCCCTCCTCAATACCCATCACCCACCCTCCCCTCGCTCCCACCCCCCATCAACCCTCAGTTTGTTCTCAGTTTTTAAGAGTCTCTTATGCTTTGGGCCAATCTCACTCTTAAAGAACACAAGTCTTCACCATCTGCTTAGTTTATGGACTATAAAGCACTTCATAGTCTGACTTCTAGGGGAAAACGAAGTAATTTCAGTCCTATTTCAATCTGTTAGCAGGTCCATCTATTCAATTTTCTTTGTTTTTTTTTTCTTTTTCACTTCTTTTCTTTTTTTTGAATACAGAAGAAAAAATTAATATTTATTTTCAATTTTTATTAAAAATATTTATCTTTAATTTTTTTAATATATTTTTTTACTTTTCTGTAAACTTTTTCAAATTCTATTTTACTCCCATCATTTTATTTTATTCTACTTCAGTTTATTCATTTTTTCAAATTTTCAAACGATTTCCATTCTTTTTCTTTTTCATTTCTTTTCTTTTTCTTGAATGCAGAAAGAGAAAAATTTCATTTTTATTTTCAATTTCTATTAAAAATAATTTTCTTTAACTTTTCTTTATATAGTTTTTACTTTTGTGTAAATTTTTTCAAATTCTATTTTACTCCCATATCTCATTTTAGTCTACTTCAGTGTATTCATTTTTTCAAATTCTCAAATGATTTCCCTTTTCCCCCCTTTTTCCTCTAATCTGTCAAACCACTTTCAACACCCAGGCCAAAGCACACCTATTATCTAGCATCATTTATTCAATTTGGGGTATGTGTGTGTTTAATTTTTTAATTTTAATTTTTTTTCATTTTAATTTTTTTACTTTTAATTTTTCTACCTCATTAAATCCTTTTCTACCTTCAAAATGACAAAACAAAGGAATTCACCCCAAAGAAAGAGCACGAAGAAACAACAGCCAGGGATTTAACCAACACAAATACAAGCAAAATGTCTGAACCAGAATTTAGAATCATGATAATAAGAATACTAGCTGGAGTCGAAAATAGATTAGAATCCCTTTCTTCAGAATAAAAGAAGTAAAAACTAGTCAGAATGAAATAAAAAATGAGGAGGGCACCTGTTGGGATGAGCACTGGGTGTTGTATGGAAACCAATTTGACAATAAATTTCATAAGAGAAAAAAAAATCTAGTTTGTCTGACATAAAAAAAATGCTATAACTGAGCTGCAATCATGGATGGATGCTGTGGCAGCAAGGATGGATGAGGCAGAACAGAGAATCAGCGACATAGAGGACAAATTTATAGAGAATAATGAAGCAGAAAAAAAAAAGAGGGAGATTAAGGCAAAAGAGCATGATTTAAAAATTAGAGAAATCAGTGACTCATTAAAAAGGAACAACATCAGAATCATAGGGGTACCAGAAGAGGAAGAGAGAGAAATGGGGGTAGAAGGATTATGTGACAAATCATAGTGGAAAACTTTCCTAATCTGGGGAAAGACACAGACATCAAAATCCAGGAAGCACAGAGGATCCCCATTAGATTCAATGAAAACTGACCATCAACAAGGCATATCATAGTCAAATTAACAAATACTCAGGCAAGGAGAGAATCATGAAAGCAGCAAGGGAAAAAAAGTCCCTCACCTACAAAGGAAGACAGATCAGGTTTGCAGCAGACCTATCTACAGAAACTTGGCAGGCCAGAAGGAGTGGCAGGTATATTCAATGTGCTGAATCAGAAAAATATGCAGCCAAGAGTTCTTTATCCAGCAAGGCTGTCATTCAAAATAGAAGGAGAGATAAAAAGTTTCCCAGACAAACAAAAATTAAAGGAGTTTATGACCACTAAACCAGCCCTGCAAGAAATTTTAAGGGGGACTCTCTGAGAGGAGAAAAGATGAAAATATAAATACATACATACATACATACATACATACCAAAAGCAGCAAAGATTAGAAAGGACCAGACAACTCCACCAGAAACTCCAACTCTACAAGCATCATAATGGCAATAAATTTGTATCTTTCAGTATTCACTCTAAACGTCAATAAAGTCAATGCTCCAATCAAAAGACATACGGTAACAGAATGCATAAGAAAACAAGATCCATCTATATGCTGTTTATAAGAGACCCACTTTAGACCTAAAGACACCTTCAGATTGAAAATAAGGGGATGGAGAACCATCTATCATGCTAATGGTCAACAAAAGAAACCTGGAGTAGCCATACTCATATCAGACAATCTAGACTTTAAAATAAAGACTGTATCAAGAGATGCAGAAGGTCATTATATCATAATCAAGGGTTATATCCACCAAGAAGACCTAACAATTGTAAACATTTATATGCCAAAAGTGGAAGCACCCAAATATATAAATCAATTAGTCACAAACATAAAGAAACTCATCAATAGTAATACCATAATAGGCGACTCCAACACCCCACTCACAGCAATGGACAGATGATCTAATAAAAAAATCAACAAGGAGGATCCTGAGAAACTTAACAGAAACCCACGGGGAGGGGAAGGAAAAAAAAAAGGAGGTTAGAGTGGGAGAGAGCCAAAGCATAGGAGACTCTTAAAAACTGAGAACAAACTGAGGGTTGATGGGGGGTGGGAGGGAGGGAAGGGTGGGTGATGGGTATTGAGGAGGGCATCTTTGGGGATGAGCACTGGGTGTTGTATGGAAAGCAATTTGACAATAAATTTCATATATTAAAAAAAATTAAAAAAATCAACAAGGAAAAAATGGCTTTGAAGGATAGACTGGACCAGATGGACTTAACAGATATATTCAGAACATTTCATCCTAAAGCGGCAGAATCTACATTCTTTTCCAGTGCACATGGAACGTTCTCCAGAATAGACCATATACTGGGACACAAATCAGCCTTAAGTAAGTACAAAAAGATAGAGATCATACCGTGGATATTTTCAGACCACAACACTATGAAACTTGAAATCAACCACAAGAGAAAATTTGGAAAGGTAACAAATACTTGGAGACTGAGGACATCCTACTAAAGAATGAATGGGCTAACCAAGAAGTTAAAGAGGAAGTTAAAAAGTATATGGAACTCAATGAAAATGATAACACCACAGCCCAAAACCTCTGGGACACAGCAAAGGCGGTCATAAGAGGAAAGTAGATAGCAATCCAGGCCTTCCTAAAGAAGGAAGAAAGATCTCAGATACACAATCTAACCTTACGCCTCAAGGAGCTGGAAAAAGAATAGCAAATAAAACCCAAAACCAGCAGAAGACAGGAAATAATAAAGATTAGAGCAGAAATTAATGCTATTGAAACCAAAAAAACACAGTAGAACAAATCAATAAGACCAGAAGCTGGTTCTTTGAAAGAATTAACAAAATTAATAAACCACTAGCCAGTTTGATCAAAAAGAAAAAGGAAAGGACTCAAATAAATAAAATCAAGAATGAAAGAAGAGAGATCACAACCAACACAGCAGGAAAAAAAAAACAATAATAAGAGAATATTATGAGCAATTATATGCCAATAAAATGGGCAATCTGGAAGAAATGGACAAATTCCTAGAAACATATACACTACCAAAACTGAAACAGGAAGAAATAGAAAATTTGAACAGACCCATAACCAGTAAGGAAATCGAATTAGTAATCAAAAATCTGCCAAAAAACAAGAGTCCAGGGCCAGAGGAATTTCCAGGGGAATTCTACTAAGCATTTAAAGAAGAGTTAACACCTATTCTCTTGAAGCTGTTCCAAAAAATAGAAAGGGAAGGAAAACTTCCAAACTGTTTCCGTGAAGCCAGCATTACCTTGATTCCAAAACCAGACAGAGACCCCAATAAAAGGAGAACTATAGATCAATATCCCTGATGAACATGGATGCAAAAATCCTCAACAAGATATTAGTCAACCAGATCCAACAATACATTAAAAAAAATTATTCACCATGACCAAGTGGGATTTATACCTGGGATGCAGGGCTGGTTCAATATCTGCAAAACAATTAACATGATTCATCACATCAATGAAAGAAAGGACAAGAACCATATGATCCTCTCAATAGATGCAGAGAAAGAATTTGACAAAATACAGCACCCTTTCTTGATAAAAACCCTCAAGAAAGTAGGGGTAGAAGGAGCATACCTTGAGATCATAAAAGCCATATATGAATGACCCAACACTAATATCATCCTCAATGGGGAAAAACAGAGCTTTCCCCCTAAGGTCAGGAACAAGACACGGATGTCCACTCTCACTATTGTTATTCAACATAGTATTGGAAGTCTTAGCCTCTGCAATCAGACAACACAAAGAAATCAAAGGCATCCAAATTGGCCAGGAGGAGGTCAAACTTTCACTCTTCACAGATGACATGATACTCTATATGGAAAACCCAAAAGATTTCACCAAAAAAACTGCTGGAATTGATTCATGAATTCAGCAGAGTTGCAGGATATAAAATCAACGCACAGAAATCAGTTGCATTCCTATACACCAACAATGAAACAACACAAAGAGAAATCAAGGAATCGATCCCATTTACAGTTGCACCAAAAACCATAAAATACTCAGGAATAAATCTAACCAAAGAGGTGAAAAATCTATACACTGAAAACTATAGAAAGCTTATGAAAGAAATTGAAAAAGATAGCAAAAAATGGAAAAAGATTCCATGCTCCTGGATAGGAAGAACAAATATTGTTAAAATGTCAATACTACCCAAAGCAATCTACATATTCAATGCAATCCCTATCAAAATAGCACCAGCATTCTTCACAGAGCTAGAACAAATAATCCTAAAATTTGTATGGAACCAGAAAAGACCCCAAATAGCCAAAGCAATCTTGAAAAAGAAAACCAAAGCAGGAGGCATCACAATCCTGGACTTCAAGCTATATTACAAAGCTATAATCATCAAGACAGTATGGTACTGGCACAAGAACAGACCCTCAGATCAATGGAACAGAATAGAGAACCCAGAAATGGACCCACAAACATATGGGCAACCAATCTTTGACAAAGCAGGAAAGAATATCGAGTGGAATAAAGACAGTCTCTTCAGCAAGTGGTGCTGGGAAAACTGGACAGCAACATGCAGAAGAATGAACCTGGACCACTTTCTTACACCACACACAAAAATAAACTCAAAATGGATGAAAGACCTAAATATAAGACAGGAAGCCATCAAAATCCTCGAGGAGAAAGCAGGCAAAAACCTCTTTGATCTTGGCTGCAGCAACTTCTTACTCAACAGGTCTCCAGAGGTAAGGGAAACAAAAGCAAAAATGAACTACTGGGACCTCATCAAAATAAAAATCTTCTGCACAGCGAAGGAAACAATCAGCAAAACTAAAAGGCAACTGACAGAATGGGAGAAGATATTTGCAAATGACATATCAGATAAAGGGTTAGTATCCAAAATCTATAAAGAACTTATCAAACTCAACACCCCAAAAAATAATCCAGTGAAGAAATGGGCCAAAGACATGAATAGACACTTCTCCAAAGAAGACATCCAGATGGCCAACTGACACATGAAAATATGTGTCAACATCAGTCATCATCAGGCAAATACAAATCAAAACCACAATGAGATACCACCACCTTACACCTGTCAGAATGGCTAACATTAACAACTCAGGCAACAACAGATGTTGATGAGGATGCAGGGAAAGAGGATCTCTTTGGCACTGCTGATGGGAATGCAAGCTGATGCAGCCACTCTGGAAAACAAACGTTTTGGAGATTCCTCAAAAAATTAAAAATAGAACTACCTACAACCCAGCAATTGCACTACTAGGTATTTATCCAAGGGATACAGGTGTGCTATTTTGAAGGGACATATGCACCCCGATGTTTATAGCAGCACTATCAACAATAGCCAAAGTATGGAAAGAGCCCAAATGTCCATCGATGGATGAATGGATAAAGAAGATGTGGTATAGACATACAATGGAGTATTACTTGGCAATCAAAAAGAATGAAATCTTGCCATTTGCAACTACGTGGATGGAACTGGAGGGTATTATGCTAAGTGAAATTAGTCAGTCAGAGAAAGACAAAAATCATATGACTTCACTCATATGAGGACTCTAAGACAAAACAGATGAACATAAGGGAAGGGAAACAAAAATAATATAAAAACAGGGAGGGGGACAAAACAGAAGAGACTCATAAATATGGAGAACAAACTGAGGGTTACTGGAGGGGTTGTTGGAGGGGGGATAGGCTAAGTGGGTAAGGGGCACTAAGGAATCTACTTCTGAAATCATTGTTGCACCATATCCTAACTAATTTGGATGTAAATTTTAAAAAATAAAAAATAAAATTAATTAATTAATTAATTAAAAATGTTTTAAATTAAATAAATAAGTTACAGGGATCAAAAGTACAGTATATAGGAAATGTAGTCAATAATATCATTAATAACTGTATGGTGACAGATGGCAACTACACTTACTGTGGTGAGCATCGCATAATGTACAGAATTGTCAAATCACTATGTTGTACACCTGAAACTAACATAACACTAATTGTCAATGATACCTCAGTGAAATACATACATAAAGTAAAATAAAATTAAATGGAAGAAGAAAAAAGAGTAGATTGAGACCATTTATGTCACTGTGACTTCTTGGTCCTTCTCTGTCACCTTCTCCATTTGCATTAACATCTGCTGGTATTCCAGGTTGTCTCCATGATGCATCAGAAGTGATCTGATCGTAGTGGTTGTAAATGCCTCTACTGTTTCAAAGATGAAAAAAAGAAATTAGACACTTCCTGAACATCCATGATTCCACTATATATGAAGCTTGGTGTTGGCTAGGGTTTTTACATACATAATCTGAATTCTCTAAAGATCACTTTCCCTCTGAATGAATATAAACCCACGCATTCCTGAAAGAGTTGTCACAAAGATGAATCTACAAGCCTCTCAGTGCAAAACTTTTGGGCAAACTCCAATGTCTTTGGGGTTTGTCTTTGTTGCCTTTAATGGTCTTAACACCATTTTCAAGAATGAAGAGTAGTTATTTGTTTTGTGTACCTCAGTAACTGTACCAAGACCCCTTATTTATAGGACATTAGGAATCAGAGAAAGGGATGGAGAGAAATTCAAGTAATATTCAAGTAAAATTCAAGAAATAAAAGTAAAGATAATAGTGGTTGTATTATGCTTATTAAATAATTTAGCAAATATTGAGTTTGTGTAATGCTGGGCACAGGGTGAGATGCTGAGTGTCAGAAATTTAAAACAAACCTAGTCTCTGTCCTCATAGAGCTTACAACAAAATATAAAATAAAGATTATTAAACACAAAATCAGAAATATCTGGTTTCCAATCCTGGCTCTGCCTCCAGTTACCTTGAATGAGTAGTTTAGTCTCTCTGGACCTCAAATTTCCTATCTCTAAAATTAATTAAGTGAATAATACCAATTATTTGATTTGTATTTCTATGGATTTTATTTTTTGCCTTGTGAACACTGATTTCACCTGCCTTATATTAGATATCTTCCAGTTTTTTGACCTTGTGATTTCATGAGGTCTACGTTAAAGTTTCTATTTAGTGAGAAACTATTATCAGTTATAGATCTTGTTTATCTCTCTTTTAAGAATTTCTAAAAGGAAGGTTTTTTTTTCAGTTTATTTATTTGGAAAGCAAGAGAAAGCATGCTTGAGTGGGGGAGGGGCAGAGAGAGAGAGAGGGGGAGAAAATCCCAAGCATGCTCTGCATTGATGAGGGGCTTTATCCCATGAACTGTGAGATCATGACCTGAGCCAAAATCAAGACTCGGATACTCAACTGAGCCACCCAGGTGCCCTAGGAATGTCTAAAAGGAAGTTTAAAAATCTGGCTGGCAATTAGAATAGCTTCTGCTCAATCCACTCCCTTAGTCCCCACTAGTTTTACTCCAGCATTATATTTTAGTGTTGTTATTTATGACTCTTTAGTTAATTACACAATTATATTCTTTATCCAACCTATCAAGAATAATTTTGAGTACAAACTGTTATGATATGTAATATTATATATACTTATTTTATTATCTGGCAGTCTTCTTACTGTACATATAAATTATTGACTCTTTTCTTATTTTACAATCTTACAAAGCTTAATAGATATTTTCATTGGCTTTCCTTAACAAGTGCTCTGTTTCCTTTGGATTATTAAATAATTCAAATGTACATTATAGTGGCTAGGATCTTTTTTTTTTTTTCAAATTCTTTCCTTGACTCCATTTATATTTGCTACATTCCATTTCCCTCCCCCTGCTCTCAATTTCCTCTCTTTGACCTCACAATTCTTGAAAACAATGGTCTGTAGTTTAGTAACTTCATTATGTGCTCACCTCTGAACTCCAGGATGCATATTTCCAAGTCACCCTGATTTATTCAGGTTTTCTAAGCATTTTTTACCTACCCTGTATTAATAGCAATTTTTACAAGGTCTTCATTACTTCCTAATTCTGCAAATTCCATTTCCTATTTATCTTGCCAAAGACAGAGTTGAAAAAGGAGTTCATTATCTCAGCTGTTTTAGAGTCATTATTAATTTCACTTTCTTTATTTGTTAATGGCTCTACATATGCTCAAATATTTCTTTTCCCTGGTACAGTTGTAAAACACCTCCTTACTCCCTTTAATGCATTTGGCCAGCATTAGCTCATTACTCCTTTTGGCTGTCCTTCCCATTCCATTCCTGAGAGTCCTGATAGATTTTTGTATCTTATAGAGGAAGCGGTAGGGGCAGCGGCAGATTCAGGTCTATGGGCTCCCTTATAAGAAAAGATGATAAATTTAAGTAGAAATGTATTTATTATAGGGTAGAGCTGGCAAATAATGTATTATAAAATCACAAAAAGTAACAATAATTTCTTAATTAATTGCCTGACACCCTCTCTAAGGTTTATTTTCCTAGATTTTTTTGGTTGTGTATGTTTTGGTCATCTCTTCATATACTAGTGATTTTTTAATTTGTAGGATTGCCAGATTTAGCCAATAAAAATACATGATATTTAGTTAAGTTTTAATTCCATGCAATATGTAGAATACTTATACTAAAAATTATTTGTTGTTTTTCTGTAATTCATGTTTAACCAAGCTCCTTGTATCTTATCTGGCAATCTTAGTAATATCATTTTCTACAGAAGAATAGAAAAACATTTTAGTCTCTCCTCTGGAATAATGAGTCAAAGAACTTTTAGATTACTGGTAATTCAGAAGTTTTTCTGCAGACTCATAATTTGCTACTGGTAATGTCACGCAAAATTTTAGAGTTGTCCAATTTGGGAAAACCTATATCAAGTTTCTTTCCAAAATGAGCTGCAATATTTTGTATAATTTCTCCAAAGACAGCTTCTAGCTCTGTCCATATTAAACATCCTTTCTCCTCCCCAGCCACATCTTTCCCAGTGCTGATACCAGGGGGATTATCCATATGGCAGTATGAACTCTGGCCCTGACACTGTCAGCTTTCTAAAATACCCCACTGAATTCAAACCAAAAGTATTCGTACCTTAACTTCCCCTTAGTCTCATGCCCAATGTGCATGGTCCCTTCAATACTATATAGTTGGAGAGGAAAGTAGAGTGGAAAGAGCCAGTGGCTTTGACTGATTGTGGTATACAGATCTTAGGTTTGCAAATTTAACAAAATGTGTGAGAACAGATAGTTTGGGCCACCCCTTCGGGTCTTGGAAGGGGACTTGAGCAAAGAGAGGCCCTAAATTTAAACTTTACTAGTTTATGGTAAATTTGCTTCTGGTGGTGATGGGTATGTGTGTGTGTGTGGCAGGTAAAGGAGCCTTCTTTTCTTATTTTCCATATAGTACTTTCTAATTTCTCATCTTCTCATTCTCCTTTCTCTTTCTCTCTCCTTCCCCTTTCCTGTTCATTTTCATTCTCTCTCCTCTCCCCATGTGCTTTTCTCTTGAATACACTACTCATATCTCAGTATAGAAACTTACTTTTTCATGGAAAGAACTTACTGGACCACAATCATGTTATCTTTGAAGACTCTTTAAACTTTCTCCCAATTTTTGAATTTTAACACATTCCCTCTATGTTCCTAGTGCACCACACTCTTGATTCTCCAAACCGTGATTCTTTGAAACCTGAAAATCTTCTAGGACTGGGACCTGTGAAGCTATTCCTTGCTATGCTGAATTCAGGCTGCTCCTTCTCAGTGATGTTAGGCTCCTTAATAGTATTTCATTTTTAGTGGCTTTGTTTTAGTTAGGAGGAATCAATCTCAATGGGGTCTCTCATGGTGGGCTCTCTACTTATACAGGGTTTGACCTAGGTCAACTCAGATCTTTACAGTTAACTGTATAATGAATGTTATCTGAGTCCCAAATCTCCTGGACTGTGAAACTCACATTTTTCACATCCTGTGAGGCCTTTAGTCCAAGTTCTAAGATAGGAATTAGTGTGAGAACCCCCTGCCTTTAGAATTGGGACTTTACAACACAAACTTCACTGTCTCTCACATCTATTCACTCCTCACTCTCTTCATTCTTTTTCCTTTTGTTGTTTCTTGCTGTATACATTCCAAAATCTCATTGTGAATACACTGTCTTCAGAAATGATGGGATGTATCTAAAATTGATGTCACTATCAGTTTTTTAACCCTTTAAATGATTGAAATAGATGGTCCACATGGCCTTTTAATTAGAAAGAGCTTTCACTTCCTGATATAAAATATAGAATCAGTTTGAATGAAGGTAAAAGTTGAATTGATTCTAAAACCACTGTGATAATACCATTATTAATAGCTACCACTTATAAAGTATTATTTAATTTAATCCTCACCATAAACTAGTTAAGTACAATTATATCCATTTTATTTGCAAGAAAACTAGGACTGAAAATCTGCCCAAAGTCATGGACACAGTACATGGTAGAAAGGGGATCCAAATCCAGAGTTATCTGGTTTTAAAACATGTGATTTAATCACCAATACCACATACATAACAGGGTTTCCAGTGGGACCAATAGTCTCAAACTGGAAAATCTCCAGACTAAAGAGTTACAAGCAATTTCTGCCTTCTAGGAGGGAGACAGGCACTGGACTTGGAGCAGATACTCTCCTTGTTTTAGTAAGCATCACCCTGGTGGGGAAGTTAGAACTTAAGATAGGAGGCAAATACTTACCAAAATGGTCTTTAATTCAATGAAGTTGCCTAACTGCAATTTATCAGACTAAGATATTAAGAGTTTTGTTTAATAATGTAAATGGAGGTTTTAGTATAGACCTTTTGAAGAGGTAGAAAATTCATTTTTAGGTCCCTAAATTTGATTTGGACTGCCTTAATCCCTTGCTTCTCTTTGTCCATCATGCCTGCTTTCTTCTTCTTGGAACAGCATGTCCTTTCCTTTGGCCTCATCTA
This sequence comes from Acinonyx jubatus, assembly GCF_027475565.1. Taxonomy (NCBI): domain Eukaryota; kingdom Metazoa; phylum Chordata; class Mammalia; order Carnivora; family Felidae; genus Acinonyx; species Acinonyx jubatus. Next base: position 133,674,022 of record NC_069382.1, on the reverse strand, counting down.
TCACCCCATTTCGTTCTAGAGGAACCATCTATATCTTCTAGAGAGACTGTAATGATTGGCCAGGAATTAGCAAGTGACCAATAGTGGCTCAGAGTCCTGCTGCTCTTTGGGGTTTCTAGGATAGGATGGGATGACAACTGGCCTAGAGTTGTCTGCAGCCATGAACACTCAACGTCCTACCTGCTACAAGAATTTTTCCTAAAATGAGAAAGAAGCATACCATAAGGTAGAGAAAGAGGGAACCCAGATATGACAATGGGTGAGTGTGTAGTATCTTTAGGGAGTTTCATACCAGGACTTCCTAGTTATAGAAGTCAACCAATTCTCACCTCAGAGTATTTAATTTTTTTTGTTTACAAGAGTCTGGAAGCCAAGACGAAACCAGCAGGAAATCACACAGGCTCAGGTTCTTTAGTTCATGACAGAAGAAATAATGCAAAAATATATGTCTTAAGCTGAAAACAGTACAAATTAGACCAGACTCTGTACATTGCAAATGTCAGCATTTTAGGACTCAACAATTTTGGCTTTGGGGAAGTTATTCTAATTTAATTGTGTGATTATTCTAAGACCACACTCTAGTCTATGAATAGAAGTTTACTCTTGGAAGGAATATATCTGCAAATTGTCAGTTATCTTGTGAATAGGCTAGCACTGGGACAAGACATCATAAGTGGCTTAGACTTGTGGAGGGAACGGCTTCAGGAGGGCCCTTCTCTTCTATTTGAGCTTGAGGGGATGGGAGTTCTGAAAGGGGCTGGACTTTTAGTTCAGAAGAAGCTTGGAGCATGCTCATCCCTTGAAGTGAAGTGGGGTCACTAAATGGGGGAAGGCCAAGGGACAGGGAAGAGACTATGCCATGGGATGTCAGTGGCTATCACCAGCAGAAGACAGTGCACCAGGAGAGCGATCTTATGATGCTTGTTAATAACAGAGGCAACCACTCATGGTATGAATGGCAGGAACAGAAAAACATGAAGGAGCAGACCTTGAGCACAGCCTTCTGGGAAATTCAGAAATAGCAAGGGGATATTTTGAGGGGAGATGTTTTCTAGAGACTAGGCAAGTAGAGGCTCCACGAGAAAATAAGTATGATTTAATTTTATATGCAAACCTAGCAAGGACAGGAGCATTTAGGTTTTATATAGATGTGATGTTCAATAACTAATTCCTGATGGTTGTTGCTAATTGGATTTTCAGAGACCTGTCAGATGGGAGTTCTCTTCTAAGAAGAGCGCTCAGCTCTGAAGCTCTGTACCAACCCTCTATTAAACAGACTAGTTTCAATGGAATGGTGCCAGGAAATTACTGGTTTTAATACCATCTCCTCCTGGTTGTAGCTGTCAAGACAGGCCATAGTTTATGTACTTTAATTAAAATGGGGATGGTGTTCTTTAAACTTGAACTCTGAGTTGGTTCGTGTACCTGGCACTATTTTTTTCAAAAGGAAAGTAAATAAAACTGACATTTTCATTCCTAGTATATCTAGCCCAGATTACATATCCGAACCAGCTCTCTGCTTAAAAACTAGATCTCATTGGCACACTAATTCTTAGTGTATAACAGTGATTATCACATACAATGTTTGAATACCCACTTTAGTATTTACAGATATTTGCAGGTCCTTTGTCTTTTTTGTTTATCAATGAACCCAGTGAAGCCCATGTGGCAAGAATTATTGTTATTCCTAGCATGCACATGACACAATTAGGTTTAATGAAGTGAAGTGTTTTGCCTAAGGTCATAGAGATGGTAAATGGTGTTCTGATATCTTTTGAATCCAAAGTTATTGTTTCCATTATTCTTTCTAATTTCCTACTTATATTTTGTTGATGGCACTTATTGCTCATGGTATGTTGCAAACCTCATTCTATCAAAGTTAGGAAGGCCTTTGGGCAGAACAAGACATTCACCTTGGACTTCATACATGTTTGAGTGTAGAAATGGGAACCAGAGCACTGTATGAGGAGGAGTTGAGTAGGACTAGATTCTATTTACATTCTGTCACATGGAGTACACAATTTGCCTTCTTAAGAATTAATTTCAACATATGAAAATAAAATCCCGGCTAAGTGATATTTAATTTCCTTCCAACCCTTGCAGATAACATTCTTCTACTTGCCATCCTTGGTTGCAGACTCCATATGTCTTATTTATCTCCAAGTGTTTTACTCTATGGCATTTATTTGCATTAAATACTTTTATCATATTTCTAAATTCTATTTTTGAAGAAATGAGATGGGAACTAACAGAAATACCTCAAATTGCCTTCATATTAATTCTTTTTATAGGTCTGCATCTCAAGGACTTTTAGGGCAATCTAGCTATATATGTCCTAATATCCTTATATTCCTGTGATAACTGATGACTTTGAAACACATTGGATTACACTGCCCTTTTACCATGTTTTGAATCAGATTTGTAAGAGATTTAGAGTATTTTACATTCCTTGAGATGGGTCTTATTCTTGAGATTGTGTATCACCACAAGTCAGCAACCAGCCAACAATAATCCCTCTGTGAAAGAGTATCCTGGAAACAAAACCACACAACTCTCTCTAAGGTTAAAAAGAAAAGCTGTCTAAAATAGCTATATATGCAGGTGAAGCAAAGTGTCTTTGCCACCCAAACTGAGAGGACTGAATATTATGGGCTGAACTGAATTCCTCCAAAATTCATATATTGAAGCTCTAAACCCCACTACCTCAGAATGTATATTTGGAAATAGGGACTCCAAAGAGGTAATTAAGTTAAAATGAGGTTGAACACCTCTTATAAGAACACCAAACTGGCTGGTGTTCTTAGGAAGAGATCAGGACATGAAGAGAGGTACTCAGGTATGTGTGTACTGAAAATATACACTGTGAAGAGGTAGCAAAGCTTTTCAGGTTGCCTGAAAGCTGAGGAAAGAAGCCTCAGAGGAAATCAAACCTGTTAACACCTTGATCTTGGACTTCCAGCCTCCATAACTGGTAGAAAATACATTTCTAATGTTTATGCCCCTCAGACTGTAGTACAGTAGAACCTTGGTTTGTGAGCATAATTCATTCTGGAAATATGCTTGTAATCCAAAGCACTTGTTTATCAAAGCAAATTTCCCCATAAGAAATAATAGAAACTCAGGTGATTCATTCCACAACCCAAAATATTCATATAAAATGATTACAATACTATAATCTAATACAAAATAATAAAGAGAATACAAAATATAAAGAAAACAAACTAATTTGCACTTACCTTTGAAAATCTTCATGGCTGGTGTGAGGGAGACAAGAAAGAGGAGTGTTACATTCAATGCAATCCCAATCAAAATTGCACCAGCATTCTTCTTGAAGGCAGAACAGCAATCTTAAAATTTGTATGGAGCCACATAAGACCCCGAATAGCCAAAGTAATACTGAAGAAGACCAAAGCAGGAGGCATCACAATCCTAGACTTTAGCCTCTACTACAAAGCTGTAATCATCAAGACAGAGTGGCATTGGCACAAAAATAGACACATAGACCAATGGAATAGAATAGAGACTCCAGAACCGGACCCACAAAAGTATGGCCAACTAACCTTTGACAAAGCAGGAAAGAATATCCAATGGAAAAAAGTCTCTTTAACAAATGGTGCTGGGAGAACTGGACAGCAACATGCAGAAGAATGAAACTAGTTCACTTTCTTACACCATTCACAAAAATAAACTCAAAATGGATGAAGGATCTGAATGTGAGACAGGAAACCATCAAAACCCTGGAGGAGAAAGCAGGAAAAAATCTCTCTGACCTCAGCCACAGCAATTTCTTACTTGACACATCTCCAAAGGCAAGGACATTAAAAGCAAAAATGAACTATTGGGACCTCGTGAAGATAAAAAGCTTCTGCACTGCAAAGGAAACAGTCAACAAAACTAAAAGGCAAGTGACAGAATGGGAAAAGATATTTGCAAGTGACATATCAGACAAAGGGCTAGTATCTAAAATCTACAAAGAACTCACCAAACTCCACACCCGAAAAAAATAATCCAGTGAAGAAATGGGTAGAAGACATGAATAGACACTTCTCTAAAGAAGACATCCAGATGGCCAACAGGCACATGAAAAGATGCTCAACATCACTCCTCATCATGGAAATACAAATCAAAACCACGCTGATATCACCTCATGCCAGAGTGGCTAAAATGAACAAATCAGGAGACTATAGATGCTGGAGAGGATGTGGAGAAACGGGAACCCTCTTGCACTGTTGGTGGGAATGCAAACTGGTGCAGCCGCTCTGGAAAACCGTATGGAGGTTCCTCAAAAAATTAAAAATAGATCTACCCTATGACCCAGCAATAGCACTGCTAGGAATTTACCCAAGGGATACAGGAGTGCTGATTCATAGGGGCACTTGTACCCCAATGTTTATAGCAGCACTTTCAACAATAGCCAAATTATGGAAAGACCCTAAATGTCCATCAACTGATGAATGGAAAAAGAAGTTGTGGTTTATTTATACAATGGAATACTACTTGGCAATGAGAAAGAATGAAATAAGGCCTTTTGTAGCAAAATGGATGGAACTGGAGAGTCTTATGCTAAGTGAAATAAATCATACAGAGAAAGACAGATACCATATGTTTTCACTGTTATGTGGATCCTGAGAAACTTAACAGAAGACCATGGGGGAGGGGGGGAAGTTAGAGAGGGAGGGAGGCAAACCATAACATTAAAAACTGAGAATAAACTGAGGGTTGATGGGGGGTGGGAGGGAGGGGAAAGTGGGTGATGGGCATTGAGGAGGGCACCTGTTGGGATGAGCACTGGGTGTTATATGGAAACCAATCTGACAATAAATTTCATATCAAAAAATAATAAAAAATAGCAGGAAATATCAATGAGCAGTGAAGCAGAAATGTGGGGTAAAAAGGGGAAATAATGACCTACAGCCCATTATAAGGCTGGCTTCAAGGATGAGCTTAAGTATTATATAGGATAACTTGGTAGAAGGAGGTAAAGTCTTCCAAGATGATCCCTGGGAATGAAGGCCAGGGGCTACCAAGGCTCACAGTGCCCCATCACAAGTACTGAATGAGCTGTAGTTTCTTGGTTCTGATGATTTCCTAGCCTTGGGCTCCACTGGCTTATTAGATTAGCTATATGGATAGAGGCGGGGTCTTCATGACCTTCTAGCCCAAATCCTACCTGAGCACGTCAATCCTTTCATAGCTCCTTTTAAGTCAATCCTTCATCAGTATCTATCTCTTACTTACTAAATATGTGATTGATGTTTTCAGACAAGTTTACCATCATTCTAACCCAGCATTTAGTAAATTTATTTTGGTAGTAGATATCTCTAAATGGTGAGATTATAGTTGATAATTTTTTCTTCTTTTTACTTACCTGATTTTCTACATTTTATACCATAAACAGGTACTACTTGTGTAAAGAGAAAAGTTTTAATACATAGTATGAATTTCATGAACCAACTATAGCAGCAGAAACTGGGACATCATTAATAATTATCCATAATGCTATTGCCATGCTCCACTACTTAAATTTTTTAAATTTCCTTTCAATCCTTAGCAATATGCATACATATTGAAGCAGGGCTTTTTTTTTCTTTTAAAATTTCTTTTGTATTTGAGAGACAGTGTGTGTGTGTGTGTGTGTGTGTGTGTGTGTGTGTAAGAGAGAGCAGAAGAGATGGGCAGAGAAGGTAGAGAGTGAAAAGAGAATCTTAAGCAGGTTCCATGTTCAGTGTGGAGCCTGACACAGTGTTCGATCCCACGACCCTGGGATCATGACCTAAGCCCAAATCAGGAGTGGTAATCAACTGACTGAGCCACCCAGGTGCCCCTTGAAACAGGATTTTAAGGAGTACAAGGATAACAAGAACTAACATTTTTGAGGGCCTATTACAAACAAGATATGTAGGAAGCACAGATATTTCAGTTCATTCATGTAATAATCCTGAGTTCTCTGTTGTACAGATGAAGAAATGGAGATTCAGAAAGCTTAAACAACTTACCTAATATTGCAAGAGAGTGTTGGAGCAGTGATTTGAACCTAGCAGTCCATGTTCTCACCACTGTATGTAATGCCTACCTCATGAACCCTGGTATGGAAAGAACTTGCTATGGTAAAGACAACTTTGAGACCGGCAACCTGAACCCAGAATTCTACAATATTAAAACTCTGGCCCCAGAATTCTTGAATAAAGGTGACAGAATAGTTCCTGGGTTAGGAGAAAACTTTTTTGGAGGTTAAACAAGGTTGACGTGTCTGTGCAACCTTCAGACACTTGCTGATTGCCCTTAAGAAGATACTTATGATTCCACCATTGAATGGTGCTACTCAAATGACTTTCAAACTTGCTTGGGGGGAAATTCACCATACCTTTTTATAGAGTTTTAGAGACTCTATTTTAACAAACATTTGTAATTATGTGTTCTATTCCTGTCTTCCCAATCATGATGTGAACCATGAGTATCTCTGTGTCCTTAATTTCTAGCACAGTGTTTTTCACATAACATACACTTAAAAAATTATCAAACGGAGGAATGAATTAGTTGACAGAAGAAACTGTAAAGAAATGGAAGAAACAAGGCACAACATGAAAGCCTTTGCAAAAGCTCTCTCCAACTTCCAGGAGGACCTCGTTGGGAGCCACAAAGCAGTAAAGCTGGTGTTGGTGGATCTAGGACTAAGCATTTGCTGAGCATGATTAAGCCAAGAGGGTTTTTGCCATGGATGCAGACATCATTCTCATAGGCACCTGGCCTTGGGACACAGAGCAGTAGCAAGGAAAACTTTAACACAATCTGGGCCCTGTCAGAAGAGGAGAGAAAAACTGAGCTATGAGACATCTTAGTAGTTCTTGCAGGTAGGAATTTGGTTACTTTTATATTAGCATTCACACCTCTTTTCCTTCCACAGGATACTCAGAGTTTTCACAGTTTTAATCTATTTATAGTTAAAAACCTGCCTTCTGTTTCGTAATTCTTCAGAGTAGTATTTAATGGCATATTGGTTTACAACACTTTTTTCTTCATGTCTAGCATGATATATTAATGTATGTCTCATATCACTTCTATCACTTGGAATTAGGGAATTTTGTACCTAAAAGTGGTCTTTAAGGTCATTTGATCCATCTCTCATTTTGCAGATACAGAAGCTTAAATTCTAGGGAATTTAATACATTCATCTATGTTTGGCATCAAGTCATGAAGCAGAACCCATGACTCCACTCTCTGTACCACCAAAACTCCTGGAGAAATGTTCACAAGAATGTTAATCTGTGCCATGCACAGCCACAGTCTCTAACTTTATTTATACTCTCAATTTTCTCAGAAGGAGAAACAAAATACAAACAAAATTATGTCTATCAATTTTTCACTTCCAGCTACTAACACTGCATATCACAATGTGATAGGAAGGACAGAGAGAGGGTGGGATGTTCTTGAACTAAACTCTCTTGTTAATATGGCATTACTTTATGTGCTTCACAAAATCAAATAAATTCAGAAAGAAAAAAATGTTCTTTCTGTTGACATTTTGAATTGAAACATTGTTTTATGAAAGAGAACTATTACTTTTATAGATTAGGGAAGAGATTATTATTATCTATTTTAACTACTTTTGAGGCAATTTCACTTAAATAAGCCAAAAAATATGTATTTTTTCTTTTTCTTTATCTTTTTTTAAGTAGGCTTCATGCCCAGCATAGAACCCCAATGCATGGCTTGAACTCATGACCCTGAGATCAAGACCTGAGCTGAGATCAAGAATCAGACACTTAACCAACTGGGCCACCCAGGTGCCCCCCTAAAAATATATTCCATTCAAAAATAATTTACCACCTTTTGTTATCTTTCAATTCTTATGATTTCCTTTGGTTTACAGATGTATTTCAAATGCCTAGAATATCATGGTATATGATAAGCATTCTTCAAATGTTTATTTATTTAACAAATTTTTAAGTGAAATATTTGTTAAACATTTTTTTAAAAATTACTTTTTGATGCCCCAAATAGGAATCTCTCCCATACATTGTGTAGCATAAGAGGCAAACTGCCAATGTTGATTTTCATTATGATATTAGAAAGTTAACTTTTTTGAATCATCAATTTCAAGGATTTTATCTCTAAAAATTCCATTCAGAACAGAAAAGTATGAGGTATAAGCATGATGTTTCTTATCACATAGATTCTCATTTGCACTGATACTACATAGTCTTAGTATATAAAGCACTCAGTGTTTGGACTTCATGTGGCTCTGTGTGTGCATTTAAGTAAACATGGGAGAAAGACTTGCTATTTAAATAGTTGAGAAACCACATTTCGAATTAACTTTATCTCCAAACACCTCGTTCAAAAACCTAGTCATGAAACATTGGCATTGGGGAAAAGAGAAATAGAGAGTGATTTATTTCCGTAACTAGATTTCATTAAATGTGACTGTTTACTTGCCTTTTCCATTTGTGATGGACTGACTTTTTAGTTATCGTTAATGGACTCATTTAGATTTTTCCCCCTACAGACTTTTAGCTGTACATTTCTTTTTTATCTTGAATTTGTGGTAAAATGTTCTCTTTTTGTAAAGATAAAGTAACTGGAAATGTATTTTATGAAAGGAGACATGAGGTCAAAAGTTAAATGTGAGGTCAAAAGAAACCATTGAATGGACTTAAAGAAAACACCACACACACATAAATAAATTACATATGTAATGTGTTTGTGTGTGTGTGTATGTGTGTGTGTGTGTGTGTGTGTGTTGCTGTGAAACAAAAATGTCTTACATTGTTGTCATGGTTTAGTCTTCCTAAGTACTTTCATGCTTTATCTTATTTGACCTTTTTACCAACTCCATAAGAAATATAAAATGGGTGTTATTATCTCCATTTTCTTTTAAATGGATGAAGAAAGAGGCCCCTTGTTAGTTAAGAGAAATGCCATAGTTATGGTTAGAGGGATTTGTGGGTAGTTGAATCAAGACCAGACCCAGGTTCTATGACTCCTTTTCTGTAGCCCTGACCATAACATTCACAGGTTCTTTGGGCAGTTCTTTTGAAGATGGGCTGGTCTATCTCAGCTCCTTCGTTTAAAGCATGAATGGATGTCCCTCGAATCAGATGAATTGGGCTTTGCAGGATGACTTGAATTAGAAAAGAGCAGATATCTGTTCTTGCCTTTTCATTTATACTCATTGTATTAGGCCCTCAAAGAGGAAATAAAAGTCTTTTACATGTGTAGTAACATTAGAAAAATAACTTCAGTATTTTGCATAGCCTATATTAGGCAAAAAAGCAAAGAGTTGGTCTTAATAGACCATGTGAAGTAGGTATTAGGGCAGAAAATGTTTTCCAGCTTAAACATGAAAACGATAACCAGGAGATGACTGCCACTTCAAGCTAAAGGCATCAAAGACATGGTGAAACTAGTTGAACGAGAACTGGTACACTGGCATTATACAAACATTCTCTCTTCCAGGCTCCTGGGACTTATTTTTTCTCTCACTCCACATGCACTTCAATATGAAATCTGCACATGCTCATAGTGTGTACTGGCTGAGGAGCTGCCCACAGATCTGATGACAGATGGAGGTAGATGCTTCAGGAGCTACGTACCTACAACCCACATAAACATTTGCTGGAGACGACCTGACTGGAAATGATATAGCTGTTTATCAGGTATGAGAATTAAAGTGCCTGACAAGAGGGAACCTACCTACCAGTGGATTTCATGGAAGTGCCTTCCAGGTTTCCCTAGGCCTTGGCATTACAAAAGTAAACAATCTGCACAGGTACTGCACAGGGCCATGGCTACAGCCATTTACAACTTCTATTCTTCTTGTGCATTACAAAGCTTGAACCATCAATAGGATATCCAGTGTGTTGTGATACCAGAAGCAATGATTAATTTGCATGGATCCTTCAACACTCCACACCTTTGTGATGCCAAGCATGGTTTTCTATGATGGTTGACCAAACCAAAGGTTATAGCCAATGATCATAGAACTGCATGGAGTGATCTGGATTATGCTCAGGATTTTCACTTTCTCAGCTAAAACACTTATATTAGTTTTAACTCTTTGGTTGTAAGTAACAAAAAAAAAGAACCTATTCATATAAAAATGCTGAGGTATGAAGAATAGGAAAGTAACCAGGTGCCAGGAAAGGCCATCAAAACTAGATCTTTATACTTCATTTCTGCTTGTTTCCATGAACCTAATATCCCTCTCTTTCTCTCTGTCTTCCTAGAGACCTATATTTTCATTCTCGATCCACTTGGAAGGTAGAAGGGCTTCCTGTGAAGCCCCCACATTTACATGTCCTCCAATGTAATGAGCTCAAATTGCCTGCCTGCCTTTCAGTCACAAACCAAATTTTTAGAAGAAAGAATGGCATTTGTCCAGCGTGGGTCAAGTCCCCACTTCTGGTCCAGACAGACTGATGTACAGATAATGGCAGCTGAGGACGCTCCATGTTGACCAGGCAGTCTATTTCCAGGGAAGGCAGACAGCAACTACACCCCTCTAAAACAATTATCCCAAAGTTGGTCCTCCAAGACGACTATTGAAACAATAACAAAAATCACCTTATATGGTGCTACATAAGCTATAAAATGCTTTTGTATATCTTGTTATTTTTAATGAGTATAGATAAAAAAGTGAGTTTTTTGGCAGGGGTGGAAAGAGAATATAACATGTATTCATAAGGCATCTCCAATTAAATGCTGGCACACATATTTAAAACATCAGCCTTTCTTCAGTTGGTTTTAAACATTATTAGTGTTTATTTTGAGGGAGAGAGACAGAGACAGAGTGCGAGCTGGGGGGTGGGGGCACAGGGAGAGGGAGACACAGAATCTGAAGCAGGAACCAGGCTCCAAGCTGTCAGCACAGAGCCAGACACAGGGCTCGAACCCACAAACTCTGAGATCATGACCTGAGTCAAAGTTGGATGCTTAACCGACTGAGCCACCCAGGCACCCCAGCCTCTCATTACTGAGCTTATATTATGGGTTTAATAAATTATACCAGTATATACCTCAGTGTGTGTGTATGTGACAGAGAGAGAGAGAGAGAGAAGAGGGAGAGAGAAGTGGGGGGAGATGAAGCAAAAGTATTAAAAACAAAGAAAACCATATCTAATATCTCCTTAGAAAGAGCGGTAAACTGTAAAGCAACCTTAAAGAAAAATGAAAGCAAATGTAAAATGTAAGTGATAGAGCTTAAAAATTGTAAAGATTTGGGATAGACAATGATAGGAGTTAAGAAGGTGACGAGGAAGTTTTCCTTCACAAAACAAATGTGTACTTGAATTGTGAAGCTACCCAAGGAAGGAATTCCACTAAGTGCATGACTCAGGAGTTTCAGAGCATGTGAAGAGCCAAGCTAAAGATGGCTTGAGGCATCAAGCCAGATGATTGAGGCAGAGAGGATGCAGAGGGAAGTTCAAAACAGGAACAACACCCTGAGGTTCTGATTCAAAATGGCAACATAGCAAGATTCTGAACACACCTTCTCCACAGAACAGACCAAATTACAACTGTTAATAGAAATATTCCTTCTGAAGAAGAACTGAGGGTTGACTGAACAGCTACTGAACAACCAAAGACAAAGAATAGCAAGAGAACAACAAGAGAGATAGAGACACAGTGAGAAAAAGAACCCCACCTCAATGCTGTGAACTACAGTGGGGAGGGATAGTACTGAGGGACTGAAAAGAAAAAACCCTCTGTCCTCAGGCAGAGAAAAACCTGTGTTTTTTTAAACCTATGTTTAAAAGAGCTACCAGCATATAAAAGAAAAAGACTAGAACTCTGCTGAGTGGTAGATGAGCTGTGGGGAAGCCCTGCAAGTCAAAGGGAGTGATCAATGACATGGTTTACATTCCCATCCCACCTTGGAAGCCTGGACCAGAACAGGGTCTGGACACCATAACTAGTGAGTCCAGTCTGGTCATTTCAGTGAGCTCGAAACTTCAGAGAGTGCAGGGTCCACAAGCCCACACCAACCCTAGGTATGCTAGGACACAGAAAAAAAGTCATGGTTTAAAAGGGCCAAGGAGGGTGGCTCAGTCGGTTAAGCGTCCAACTTCGGCTCAGGTCACGATCTCGCGATCCGTGAGTTCGAGCCCCGCGTCGGGCTCTGGGTTGATGGCTCAGAGCCTGGAGCCTGCTTCCGATTCTGTGTCTCCCTCTCTCTCTGCTCCTCCCCGTTCATGCTCTGTCTCTCTCTGTCTCAAAAATAAATAAACGTTAAAAAAAATTTAAAAGGGCCAAGGAACTGCAGGAACTTTCTCTCCCTTGCCACCTCAAAAGCCCAGATTGGAGCAGAGACTGGCTGCCATAAGGGGTGAGTTTGAACACCATACTTGGAGGTTCCTGAGACCACAACTGGCAGGTCCACTCATTACAGGGAACTTCTGACCTCATCAAGTCCTGGGTCCTAAAGCCCACACCAACCCCAGTCATGCTGGGGCACAACAACAACAAAAAGCCACAGTTTAAAAGGGCCAAGAAACTATGGGAATGTTGTCTCTTTTTCCACCATAAGAGCCCAGACTGGAGCAGAGTCTGGCTCATAGTGAGCTTGTGACTTCAGTCCACAAGCCCACACCAGCTATCCTGTGGTACTGGGACACAGAAAACAGCCATAGTTTTGGGTTTTTGTTTTTGTTTGTTTAATGTTCACTGTTTTATTTTATTTACTTTTTAAAATCTGTATTGTTTTATTTTTTCTTTTTGGTTTTGTTCTTTTCTTTCTTGTTCTTTTTCCCTTCTTTTTTCTTTCTTTTTCTTCTTTTTTAAAAATTATTTTCTCTTTTTATAGTGTATTTTCTTTCCTTTATTCTCTCTGCAAAAAGCCACAGTTTAAAAAAGTGACTAGCATATATAGCCACAGCTCCAGCCAGCCAGTAAAAGTCATTAAGCAACCACAGTTTGTATAGACGTCACCATACATAAGACCATTCCTTCAACTTGAGAAGAAGTAGTGGTTTTGCCTAATCCATAGAAACAAACACTGAAAGTCAAACAAAATGGGGAGACAGAGGAATATGCTCCAAAAGAAAGAACAAGAAAAAACCTCAGTAAAAGAATTAAATGAAACAGAGATAAAGCAATATGCCTGATAAAGAACTTATTTTTTTAATTAAAAAATTTTTTTAGTTTATTTATTTATTTATTTTGAGAGAGAGAGAGATAGAGAAAGCAAGCAGGAGAGGAGCAGAGAGGCAAGGAGAGAGACAATCCCAAGCAGGTTCTGCACTTGGATGTGGGACCTGAACCCACAAACTGCAAGATCATGACCTGAGCTGAAATCAAGAGTTGGATGCTTAACCGACTGAGCCACCCAGATACCCGAAGCCTGATAAAGAATTTAAAGTAATGATTGTAAAGATAATCACTGGGCTGGACAAAAGAATGGAATAACTCAGTGAGACTTTCAATAAAGAGATAGAAAATTTTTAAATGAACCAATCAGAGCTGAAGAATACAATAACTGAAATAAAAAATAACACTAGAGGGAATCAACAGATTAGAGGATGCAGAAGAATGTATCAGTGATCTGGAAGACAGGGTAATGGAAAGGGCACAATCTGAACAGCAAAAAAGGAAAAGAATTTTTCTTAATGAGGCTAAATTATGAGATCTCTTGGACATTAAGTGAACCAACATTTGCATTATAGGGTCCCAGAAGAAGAGAGAGAGAAAGAAATAGAAAACTTATCTGAAGATAAAATAACTGAAAACTTTCTTAACCTAAGGAAGGAAACAGACATCCAAGTCCAAGAAGCTCAGATAGTTCCAAACAGAATGAATGCAATGAGGTCCACACATGGAACATAATAATTAAAATGTCAAAGGATAAAGACAAAGAGAGAATCCTAAAAATAGCAAGAGAGAAACAAAAAGTTATCTACAAGAGAAAATCTATAAGGCTATCAGCTGATTTTTCAGCAGAAACTTTGCAAGCCAGATGGGAGTAGCCTGCTATATTCAAAGTGCTGAAAGAAAAAAAAAAACAACTCATAACCAGCAATATTCTACCTGGCAAGTTTGTCATTCAGATTTGAAGGAGAGATGAAGAGTTTCCTAGACAAACAAAAGATAGAGGGGTTTATCACTATTCAACCAGCCTTACAAGAAATGTTAAAGGGACTTCTTGAAGTGGAAGACATATGGCTATAATCAGACATAAGAAAAATATGAATAAAAAGATTTAAGATATGACAACATATACATAAAATGTGGAGAATGGAGTAAAAAGGGAAGATAAGGGGAAAAGAAAATGAAAAAATGTTCCTTATTTTTTTGTTCCTTCTTTCTTTCTTTCTTTCTTTCTTTCTTTCTTTCTTTCTTTCTTTCTATCCTTTTTTTTTTCAAGAATGTGTTTGAACTTAAATGACCATCAAATTAATATGGACTCTATTTACTTAGGATGTTATATATAAACCTCATGGTAACCACAAACCCAAAACCTGATAGTTACACAAAGAATAAACATAAAGAAAGTCAAACAAAACACTATAGATAATCATCAATCACAAAGAAAAAGAGCAAGGGAAGAAGAAAGGAACAGGAAGAACTATAAAAACAACCAGGAAATAAATTTTAAAAGTGGTAGTAAGTAGATACCTATCAGTAGTGACCTTTTTTTTAAGTTTATTTATTTATTTTGAGAGAGAGAAAGAGGGAGAGGGAGAGAGAGAACAAGCAGGAGGCAGACAGAGAGGGAGAGAGAGAATCTCAAGCAGGTTCTGTGCCGTCAACATGGAGCCCGACACGGGGATTGATCTCACAACCACGAGATCATGACCTGAGCCAAAATCAAGTCAGATGCTTAACAGACTGAACTACCAGGCACCCCTCAATAATTACTTTAAATGTAAATGTTCTAAAAGCTCCAATCAAAAGACACAGAGCAGCAGAATGGGTAAAAAAAATAACACGCATACATATGCTGCCAACAAAAGACTCACCTACCACCTAAAGATGCATATAGACTGAAAATGAAGGGATAGGAAAACATTCACCATGCAAATGGAAGCAAAAAAAAAAAAATCTGGGTTACCAATACTTATATCTGAACAAATAGACTTTAAAATAAAGACTGTAACAAGAGACAAAGAATGACATTACCTAATGATAAAAGGATCAATCCAACAAGAGGATATAATATTGTAAATATCCATGCACCCATGCTGGAGCACCTAGATACAAAAGGCAAATATTAACAGACATAAAGGGAGAATGGTAATACAATGATAATAGGGGACTTTAACACTCCACTTACTTCAATGAATGAATCATCCAGACAGAAAATCAATAAGGAACAATGTCTTTGAATGACACATCAGACCAGATGGACATAACAGATACATATAGAACATTCCATCCCCAAACAACAGAATACACATTCTTTTCAAGTGCACATGGAACACTCTCCAGAACTGATCACATATTAGGCCAAGAAACAAGCCTCGATAAATTTAAGAAGATTGAAATCATACCACAATAGTATGAAACTAGAAATAAATAACAAGAAAAAAACTGGAAAAACACAAACACATGGAGACTAAACGTGATACTAGACAACCAATACATCAGTGAAGCAATCAAAGAAGAAATTAAAAAAAAATACATCAAGACAAATGAAATGGGTATTTACTGGGGGAGAATGAAAACACTAACTTGAAAAGATATATGCATCTCTATGTTTATTGCAACATTATTTACAATAGCCAAGACATGGAAACAACCTAAATGCCTATCGATAGATGAATGGATAAAGATGGTATACACACACACACACACACACACACACACACACACACAAGCACACACACACAATGAAATATTACACCATAAAAAAGGATGAGGTCGTTCCATTTGAGACAACATAGATAGACATAAAGGGTATTATGTTAAGTGAAATAAGTCAGACTGAGAAAGACAAATACCATATGATTCCACTCATAAATGGAATCTAAAAAAGAATGTGAATAAGTAAACAAAAAAGCAGAATTAGAACTATGGATACAAAGAACCAAACTGATGGTTTCCAGACAGGAGGACGGGAGTAGGGGCGTTTGGCCAAAATAGGTGAGAAACAGTCCTCCAGTTATGGAACGAGTATGCCAGGGGAATAAAAAGCAGAGCATAAGGGGCACCTGGGTGGCTTATTTGATTGAGCATCTGACTTAGGCTCCAGTCATGACCTTAGAGTTGATGGGTTCGTGCCTCACATTAGGTTTTGTGCTGACAGCAGAGAGTCTGCTTTGGATTCCCTGTCTCCCTCTCTCTCTCTCTCTCAAAAATAATTATTTTTTAAAAATCTTAAAAAAGGAGAGCATAAGGAATACAGTCAATGATACTGTAATAGTGATATAATGGGATAGATGGTAGCTATATTTGTGAACATGGCATAATGTATACACTTATCAAATCACTAAGTTGTACACCTAAAACGAATGTAATATTGTGTCAACTGTACTCAAATAAAATAATAATAATGATAAAAATGGAAGAGCAAGGACAGGAAGGACTGGGAGAAAAAACATAGGAAGATAGAGCTGAGGTGACTAGAACCCAGCAGGTGTCACTGATTAGGATGGAGGCAGAGCTAAGAAGCTGGGAAAAGCTGGTCCAGCATTTCCTGAACCCAAAGCTCAGAAGATATGGGCCAAGTTGGTGGATCAGGTGACTGACGGGAGAAATTCTCATTTGAAACCAATGGAAATGGGCTTGAAGTCCAGAAAAACAGAGGATTCACTCTCTTTTTCAAAGACAAAGGCATGCAGTAGAGCCTAGCTTAAGCTTGGGACGGAAGTAGAACATTTCAAAGTTCGTGTCTAGATAAAAGGATTGTGGATAGAAAGAGGAAGTAACTACAGGGAACTCCTGGGAGGCTCCATTGCTGCTTTACCCTGTGTTAAATGGCCTGAATCTTGACATATTCTGTCCTTAGAATTTGTGTCTAATTTTTAGTTTCTCCTCCAATATACCCACAGTAGTTAATGCTTCATATATAGCATTGAGGTAGATACGCAGCAGTTGTCCAATGTTGCTAGTCACAGAGGTTTAACTTAAGTCCAAATTTAATTAACATCAAATAACATCAAATAAAATAACATCCTGTTCCTTGGTCACACTAGCCACATATCCAACCATCAAGATTCCCATGAGACCACCTGTTGGACAGTACATATACAGAACATTTCTATCATCGCAGAAAAGCACTGCTCTATGGAAAAAAGATCAAGAGAGGCTCTGAATCCAAAGTTATCATCTGAGCAGGGAAAATGCCTCCTGAGGATTCCTGGGAGGATTCCCAAGATAAAGGAATCCTGCAGGAAAGATCCTTCCCTCCCTCTATATATTTTAGAGTCACCACAGTTTGTCACAATGTCTGACCCCTTGGGCTTCTCCCTGTTCTCTTTCCTCTCCTCCCCTTTTAATATTCTCTGTTGCAGAAAGCAGTAGGAAGACAAAATAAACAGAGTCAGAAACTGCACAGTCACATGAGCAGGGCTCTCTGAAGATGTGTACAGCATCATTTTTAGCATGCATTGTTTGCTGCAGACTCAAAGCTCTGTCTGTAAATGTGCAGATCTTTTTCATGGATCCTAACACTACTTTTAAAAAATCTTAGGATTCTCCCCATATGTGTCCCTGGTAACCATAAATCAGCCATACAGTTACACATTCCAGTTTTCTATCCTGGTTATAATCATTTCATCAACAGGATAACTCATCACTTCTTATTAAGAAATTGGTGGGCAGTCACTAGGATGAGGAAAACTCACATATGCAAAATGCAAGCTCTTCTGTGGTTAGAGAAACATGGGCGAGAATAGTTACCAAGAAAAAAAAATAATATTTTCACTGACAGTTGAAGGCAGTTAGTTTCCCAGGGAGAAGTGCTAGTGGCAAAAGGCTTTACACAGGCAGGCCTTTGTCATTTTATGGATGCTCATCTGTCAACTGTCAGCATGTTTCAAAGGGGCTCAAGCCATAATGTTTTCCTCTGCACCTTTCCCATCACGGTGGCCCAAATTTCCCTGACTAACCATCCGTCTTCCTATTTGCCTAGTCTGGTCACTTACAATGAGCGGGGATGTAGTGGTGATTCTGCAGCTGCAAAGAGTAAGGAAGAGGGGCGGGTGGCCTGAGGGGAAGGGCTGGAAGGAGGGGGCCTCTCAAAGACTTTGCTTAGCATCTCTATGGAAGCACTTCTGCCCAGGGAGGAGTTTTTTTGTCTATACCGTTGTTCCTTCGGAAAAAAGGTTGAGCCAAGTGTGAGGTTGGAAGCACAGAAGCAGGGGATGCAACAAGGCACAGTAAATCATAACACCCGCACACCCACCCCCAGGGTTCTTAGGGCCCCACCCAAACGACAATGTCCTTCTCTAAAGTTCTAGGACGAAATTAAGTGTAATTGTCTGAGACGTGATAGTACATGAGATCAGCTATGATGACTGTGAATCATAAGTCACAATTCTATTTGTTCTATGGCAGCGTAAATATCATAAATATTTTTGGCAACTAAAACAGCAATAAAGTATGAATATCAGTAGGTTCAAATTCTGTCTTGTCTACATGCTTGATGTACCTTGGGCAAGCTCCTTCATCTTTCTAAGTTTTTCTTTACTCTGCTCTGAAATAGGAATTATAAATATATCCACATTGTCATTGGTTGAGGATTAAATGAGATAATGTGAGGAGACAGCCTCTTGAACCTTTTAACTTTGTCTTGACTGTTCTCCTTAATTCAGTATTCACTTTGTATCTCACCCTTCCTCAGTGTCCTTTCTTTTAGACTTGACTTCCAAATAACCATGTTTTCCATTCCATCCTCATATCACACAGCAGGCTGGGCTCACAGACAGCCACTCGGAAGCCTGGCTTTGCACCCCAGAAAGTTCATACCTTCTTCATTTCTCTTGTGAATTGTTTCCTTAAGCCCCTTTTCCATCCTAATGGATATTTTTCCCATTGATTTTTGAGAAACTTTTATATGATAAGCTTATTAAAGCTTCATTTATCTTACGTGTTATCCACCTCCCTCATTTTCTCATTTACCTTATACTTTAGGGAGGTTTTATTGACATAAAAGTTTTAAATCTGTGCTGCATGTATCAATTTTTGCCTTTGCAGTTTTCTCTTCTATTTTGTTTCTAAAGTCCTTCAGCATCCTAAGATCCAACATCTAATTTTTCTTTTTTTCTCTTTCTTTCTTCTTTCTTTCTTTCTCTTTCTTTCTTCCTTTCTTTCTTTTTAACATATAGCGTTTAATGGGTATTAAATTTTGGTTTTCAATAACATGGAATAAGCCACTGTGTGTTTTAGGCAGTCAAAAAGCTAGACACTTGTGTTCCCACATCTCAAACAATTAGGTTGCAGGTACAAGGCTGAGGCTTGGCTATGGGCCTCTCCCATCCAGAGTCCCCGAGTTAGTGAGGCAAAGAACAGGAACAACTTCAAATTCACTTCAGTGGTCATCACTCTGTCTTGGGTCCTGGGGTGTCAGCTGTGGTATCCAGTGTTTAGGGTTAGACACTGCAGGCCAACCAGGTTAGTCCCGTGAGCAGGCATGACTGGCCTAGATAGTGCCCTTATGCAGGTTAGAGAAAAGCATCCCTTCAGATGGAACCAGGCCTGGGAGGCATAGCTTGGCAAACAGATGGGGTTTTTGCGTGAAGACATAGTCATCTTCTTCTCTGGGTTGATGTGGCACACACGAGGACACGTGGCTTCGTGAGTAGAAGCTGGGCTGGATTTCAGTCCCTAATTATCCCCTCAGGTAGCAGACAACCAGTTTAACTGTAATAGGTGGTCCTATTTCCCAAGATGGTTTCATGGGATTCTCATTAATTGTGTGAGCTACCTAAAATCCTTCTAATAAACTTTTTTTTCAGCTTACACACAGAGTCAGTTTCCCTTGTTAGTAACCAAAGACCTAGATTGGTACAATGGTGACCTAGCTGTGTGTATGTCTATTTAATTTACCAACTCATATATAACAAATTGTCACTCAACAGACCTAGAAAAATTTCTCTTAACATACTCATTTCTCTTACTAATTTGAAATACCACCTTTATAGTAATACTACTTTTTTATACTCTAAGGAATACTCGTGGATTTTCTCCCTGTCCCATTTATCTGTTTATTCCTGCACCAGCAAGTCCTTCTTTCTCAGCCGCTGTGTAGAAGCCCACCTACAGGCCCACTCCTAAGACTGGAAATACAGATAGAGTCATGCATTGGAGAATGAACACTGAGTCAGGAACTGACTGATAGTCTCCATTTTTCCTGAGAAATATGAAGGTAGGTCAAGGATACCTTGCAACCGACTCATAAGCATAAACAGACTTTTCTGGGAGCACCTTTAGGATGGGCACACATTGTTCAGCTTCCTCTCTGAATGCAAATCCATTGAGCATAGGGATTTTCCCTGTCTTTCTTTATAGTCTGGCGTAAGCTCTATAGTTGCTTAATACACAAACAAGAGAAACAGTTCCTTATGACAGCATCTGAAATGTTTGCTTTGGTGTTTAAATAAAGCAAATTTTGAAATAGATGACAAACATCATTAAGCTCTCTTCCAATGTACTGTCATATTAAATTTCAGCAAACTTAATGGAAGAAGAGAAGTCACAATAACGAACGTGTCATGTCCCAGGTGCCATCTTCCTTGGCTTTTTGGCTTAAATGTGAGTTGTGGTATGAAAGCTTTGTGTGTGCTCAGAGCCACAAAGCCCCTAGAGCATCACTGCATTTCCTTTTGCCGAAACAAAGTGAACATTGATTTTTCCAAGAAAAAAAATAAGAGAGAGAGAAAAACCAAATAGGAAATGCTATTACACATTTCCATCTAAATTGATTGACCATTTTTTGAGCATGCAAGCCCCGTCAGCCTAGTAGAGCATTTAAGAACACAGATACCAGAGAAGACGGCCTAGTTCAATCCTGGCTCAACAACACATTAGCTCTGTGACCTTGGACACATTCTAGCTGTGTGCCTTGGTTTTCTTATTTACAAAATAAGTTGGTTTTTGAAGTTAGATAAAGCCCTAAGAGCAATGTTTTACACATAAATGCTACATAAGTGTTAGCTATTACTCTCACATGCAGCATAGGTAGAGCAGGAGATATTGTCGATGCTACAAACTTTGATTCTGTGAACTGTGAACTTAGAGCTGTGTTCTAAGCTCTAGGAGTTCTATGAGGATTCCTGACAACCAATTCTCATAAATACCCTCTTCTGTACACTGAGAACGGGAACCTTCCCAGTGGGCTTAAATGGGGGTAGGCTCTACCAGTCCACTTTTAAATGGCTATTGTAATGCATACCCTAGAGATTAGGGACTATAGAGATAAGCAGTTATCATGTGATGAAAAATTATAAATTGTGATGACACAATGTTAGGATCACAAACTAGATGAGGTCTTAATTGACAACTGGCCTTGTTATCTATGTATTGCTAGAAAGAAGGGCTACAGATCAACCCCTCCAAAATCAAAATCATTACTGTTGGCAAACTCACCTCGTCTTTAATCTGACCATCCTTTGTGGCAGCCCACTTCATTTAGAAAAATGAGAAAAAATGTGTTGCTCATTGTGCAGAAGGCACAATAAGCTACACAAAAGTGCAACAGAAATGGCATGTGGCGTGAGTGCTTTACTGAGATGTTTTTAATGGTTGAGGTAGAAAAATCTGTTATGTAAATTGTCCAATTAAAATTCTCACCACCCACACTTGATGGCAGAGGACATCGTCTTCGTTATTTGTTCTGTGTGTTCAGATAGATTTAAAAAATTACTTCCTGAAGAGCATCTTGGCCTTGCCTTGGGTCCTCTCTACTCATTGTCACAGGGAGATGAGATGGCCTCTATCCAAGGCTGCTTAGCTTTTATTCATTCTCTCCTCAGCATAGGCAGCTTTTAAAGTATGCAGCTCTGTACTTAACTTGCCACATAAAATAACTGCACTACAAGGACTTGTTAGGAACTATATTCTCAAAATCACTGCCAATCAATAGCTATTTAAGTCTCTTGAAGGCAAAAATATTAGGCCTGTTGATTTGAGCTCCTAGGTATTTCTCAAATCCATTTTCCTCTTCATTTCCATCACAACACTGTAATCTTAGCCACCATGGTCTTTTGTATCACAAGAGCTTTCTAACTCTACTCCCCACATTTATTCTTATCCTAACCTCTGCAGGCTCTACCTCTCACCTTAAGCTATTAAAAAACCTCACAGATGAGCTTGGGCCATCCCCTGCCTCACAGCCTTCAATGACTTCCCACTGGCCTTAGGTTAAAATCTCAAATCCTCATCCTGTACCACAGGGTGCAGCACAGTCTGGCCTCAATGTGTCTCTCCAGTCTTATCTCACAGCAACTCTTCTGCCCTCTTGCCTCCGGCCATGCTGGCCTTCTCTCTCTCTCTGTCTCTCTCTCTCTCTCTCTCTCTCTCTCTCTCTCCTTGAGTACCCAGATTCCACCCCAGGGCCTTTGTGTGTGCTGTTTACTCTGTGGACTGCTTTTGTACCACTCCCCTCCCCTCCCCCTAACCTCTCTTCCCCTGTGATACTGCAACCTGCACCCATGCCTGGATAAATCCTATTGTTTGTCATTAACTTCCTTGATGTATCCCTTGGCCTACTTATCACAGTTTATAATTATATTTCCATTTTTGAGATTATTTGTTAGACATCTGTCATCTTCCTCCCCAAATAAAAACAGATGTTAACACTGTACTTGAAGGACTCTATCCCTTGAATTTAGCATTGTTCATTGTACATAATAAGTATTTAATTAACGTGAGGGAAGAAAATGGTTGTGACAAGGGTATGCAGTTCTCCATTCTTCTAGATATTTCAGAATTTATCCTTGGACAAAGTCAATTAATAAGAAATATGTATACCCAGATCCTTAGACATTGCCTCACCACCCCCACCCACTATATAATTAACTGACATGTACCTTGGAATGATTTCATCAGTGGGAGATGTTATGAGAGATAATCTTATGAAACAAGTATTTACTATAAAGCAAATTAAGGACAGTATCCATTCTATGAGGACCCACAGACACATGTATCTCTGAAATAGTCATGCTTCTTTGGAGCTACCAGTTGGGTTTTGTCTTGTAAACACTATGAAAAGCATAATTAATGGTATCTTATTCTTTAAACATATTGATGGCCTTCTCTTGGCAAATGCATATAATTTCATGACACACTTTTTATATGCTAATCTTATTACTGGTAACACCTTACTTTCTTACACTTTTTATTTTCCCTCAACTTTCTCACCTATTGTGAATTTATTTGTGTTACCATGTGCATCTTCACAAGCCTATCTTAAATCCTTTCTGAAATAAGGTAGGGCATAAATAAACAAACAAAAACTGTATAATATATGCTTCTCAGCAACACTTCTGTGCATTTCCCTGGAGACACCAAAACAATTGTGAAAATAAGGCCAACGAGTTCTTTTCAGTTTCCTCTACAGTCACAGAGAATCACTTGGGCTCACTGAAACTGCTCCCTAGATGGAGTCAAGTTGCTTCTTTAGTAATTCCATTCATAAATACACATTGGCTGTCTAGTAGAACACTTGAAATCTTGATAATCAAAAGCTTATTGTATGTTTGAAAAGCTTGAAAAGGAAATTGAAGTTAATACCAAGGGAGCATAGAATAAAGCTAGCGGTTTTCCTTCAAAACCAGCAGGAGGTCATCTAAAGTATAATGTAATGCACAACTTTTAATTTCATGGACTTTTTCTGCTTTTCTTTTTGTTTTACATTTACAGTAGTAAGGTTAATGTATCATACATAATTAACTTGCTATCTATAGAAGAAAAAAATTCACAGTTGTACTGGTGTTTTATGATAGGACAATAGACATGTTTGGCATTATAAATTTCTTATTTGAAAAGGTTTCAGAAGTGAAAAAGTTAAGGACTTAATATAATTATACTTCTGCCTAGTTATTTATCTCTCCCCCAACACATACCCAACATACAATCACAAAACAGAAACAGAATCACTGTAATGAAAAATGGCCATTTAGCAAAAGAGAGTATGGAAAACAATGGTCACTAGGCCATATATAGCAACAAGAAGTCCCTCTGGGCAAAAATCATAAAGATTTTTGTTATCTCACCTGGCTGCCTTTCCTTCTGGTCCCTGGGAATCTCTCCATTGACCTTCGTCCTCTGTGGGTCCTGGGTTCTGCACTCTGGGACTTTCTTTTCTACCATTTTCTTCCATGACCATATCAGAGGTGGGCACTGGAGTTATGCCCTCTTTTGGGGGTTTCACAGTTTTTATATCCTGCTTCTTGCTGGCACAGGTTTTAGAGTCCAGGGATTATTTTAGGGGCTGGACAGACATTTGCAGACTGAGTTTAGTTTCTTTGGTCATACAATCACCTCAGAAACTTAGGTTTCTGATATGTTTGTATCCAATCTATTCCATGCATGGGTAATCCTAGCCAAAGATTTGATCTTTGAATATAACAGTTCTTACTCTTCCTTTCCTATGTGATTACTCCTTTCTCTTTCACCTAGAGAATGGCTACCTTATACCTGTCTGAAGACAACCTCCCTAAATTGATATGTGCCTCTGAACTGGCTCCCATTGTCTTGCAGGGAGCAATTATCAAAAGGCACTTGGAAATCCTGTTGGGAGAGAGTCCTATCTGTGGTTGGGCAGTCTTTTCCTTTTACCACTCGATTTAGAATACAAATGAAGTTAGGTTTGTCATTCCAGCAAGACCCCAAATTACTGGGCCCTTGGCAATTTGCAGGCCACAAGCCAAGAATGTCCCTTTCTACTTCTATTTGCAGATGAGCTAGCTCTGGCCTGAGTTTATCTTTCTCCTTTGGGATTATGCTGAAAGTGACACGAAGTGGACAAACACACACCAACATTCTGAATTTTCTCTATAGCTGCAATCAGCACATGGTTTGCCTTCCAAAGTGCTGCTGGAAATGATTTAACAAAATATTTTGCAACATTTTATTAGATCTTTTGCTACCCTACTAAATTCACTAAGCCAACGACTCATTTTGGATGTATTTACTTGCAATACCCCATGGCCAGATACCATATTTTAAATCATTCAGGATTAGCTTTAGTTGAGAGTGACAGAAAGCCCAAAATAACCCATCTTAAATAACACATTACAGTTGCTCCCCCGTATCTGTGGGAAACACATTCCGAGACCCCCAGTGGATGCCTGAAAATCCAGGTAGTACTGAACCTTGTATGTGCTGTTTGTTTCCTATACATACATGCCTATGACAAAGTTTCACTGATAAATTAGGCACAGTAAGAGATTAACAACATGATTAATAATAAAATAGAACTACTGTAGTGATATACTTTAATAAAAGTTATGTGAATGTGGTCTTCCTCTTTCTCAAACACATTATCATACTGTACTCACCATCCCCTGCTTGTGCTTATGTAAGATGACAGAATGGCTGCCAGATGAGATGCAGTGAGGGGAATGATGTAGGCATTGTGATGTGGCATTAGGCTACTATTGACCTGATGATATGTCAGAAGGATCTCCTACTTCTGGAACCACGGTTGACCAAGGGTAAATAAAATTCAAGAAAGCAAAACTGTGGATAAGAGAAGTCTAGTATACAGTTTTCTCACAGGTATACAATACCTGAGGATAAGCATCCCATGGTGGTTCTGTTCCTAAGAGCTTAAAGGCCCAACCTTTGTACCAACCACAATATTTCCCCAAGATGTTGCCCAATCCTCATGGTCCAAGATACCTGGCATCAAATCCACAATCCAAGCAGCTGCCACTTTAATCAAACTTCCATGGGGACAAGGAGGAAATGAAGAAAGGCATGCCCCATTTCTAAAGTTGCACAGACCACTAGAATCTACTCCCATCGCTATACCTGGGAGCAAATGTAGTCTTTATTTTGGGTAGCCATGAACTAAGCTAAAAATCAGCAGTCTTTTATTATAGAAAATGATGAGACTTGGTTTGGGGAGGCAAGAAGAGTAATCACAATTGAATAGATTGGAGGGTAAGAGGGATCAAACACTGGGATGGCACCAGACTTGGAGGCTGCATTTCAAGCAGTGCCCTGTGTCCCTGTGCACAGGAGCATAGTGTGGGGAGGCAGTGGTGGGGCTGGATAAACAGATATACCTGAGACCAGGAATTATAGAATAAAAAAGTTCCCTGGTTGGATGTGCTATCTGGTGGGGACAGGTCTCAGACGCTTCATAGAAAACCTGATGAGAGTCATCAAATTGTTATGTAATGTGGAAATGAAAGATGCTGTTTGAAAAAGCCCATTAAGAAGCTCTCAACAGTTTGGGAAACAGTAGTGTTTCTTTTAGCAGAAACTGACTTTGGAAGAGGATGGAAGATTTAGGAATACTAGAAGGGAGTGGTGGATTGTTTTCTCTGAAAATAAAAAAATAGTTTGGAGGGAAAAAAATGTGCTAACCTAGTCAAGAGGTGAAATGGAACTTGAGAATAAAGATCAGACAAAATTTAAAATTCCAGGCAGCTGAAAAAAAAATTCCAGGCAGCTGGAGGACAATATGAGAGGAAAAATGACTGTGAGTATAGAAGAAACAAGTTTGATGGAATCTTTGTGTTCTCAGATATACACATCTATGGTGTGGACAAGAATATATTTTATACAGAGACTTAGAAGTGGACTTCATATTTTGATTTAAATTGTATATGTGATCTTATAGGCATTTTCAAAGCCTATGGATTTTTGAATAATGACATATCAGTTTACTGGAAAGATTTACTTTCCTCAAAATAAACTGATATGATAGAGGTGACAGGGGACTAACTATGTATGATAACAAGAACGAGATGGAAATTCACACATCTGGTTGCAGCAGCTTTATATCAACCTCTAAGAAATAAAAAGAGCAACAGAATGAGGTTGAAGAAATGGGACCTAGAGCAATGGCTCCCAAACCTGACTAGAGAGACTTAGGGGAACTTACAAAAGAACTGATTTCAGGGCCTCCTGCACGACCTGCCAGATTTTATAATCTAGTATCCAGGACTCAAGAATCTGTATTTATAACTTAAACAACCACTCTCAGACTGTTCCCTCTGGAACTGGCATTTGGGAACTATTGCTATAGACAGAGAGAAGGATGATAACAATGACACTTTCCAGATCACTTTGCAGATCACAAAACTGGCACAGAGAGAAAGCCTAGCATCTAGTAGGAGCGGCGCCCACCCACCATCATCTGCATGTTTCATTCTGGTGAATCAGAGCATCTGATGCTTTCTGGGCTTATCTTGAGACCTTGATGGAAATGCTATCTCCTTGAATGCTGAGGAAGAGATGAGGACAACGTGTACCTGGATTTAATTCCAAGGAACAAGCAGAATAGCCATGGATGGTGATGAGGAAGAGCTGAGCACCTTTCAGTGTGTGCCCCTGAGACACTCACAGACCCACAGTAGCTCACACCCAGGCCTTGAGAAAGAAGAGCAGGGGTGCTACCAGACCCAGAAGGAAAATCCTATAGAGAGGACAACCTTATGAGGAGTGGGGTCCTTCCAACTAAAACATTGCCATCCCCTGAGACTTCACAGTAAGGGGCCAGAGGAACAAATACCCAAACCTCACTTTCCTGCCTCTTTCCAATTTCCTATCCAGGCTCCTATCATTTGTTGAATCTAAAGGAAACCAGAGGGCTCAGAAATCTGCAATATGACTCATCCTGGAGAGGAGAGGATGGTGAGCATGTACCTGGAGGGATACATGAAGATTTCAGGTGCACTGAATGAGTAGAAAGTAGCCTGGCCCCAATATACAAATCTGTGTGACTATTTTTCCTTCCACAATCATGTCTGTCCCCTACATCTCAACCCATCCCAGAAAAATCTCTTATGGAAGCATTGTCTCCATTCATAAAGATAAGGCCAGTCTGGCTAAAGAAAAGAACAAGCTATAAAAAGAGAGTGGAAATGCTAAGGCAGAAAACACAGGCATACCTGTTACTGGAAACATGTTCATTTAAAATGGACCCCTTATTGGGCACCTGGGTGACTCAGTCAATTGAATGTTGAACTCTTGATTTTAGCTCAGGTCATAATCTCACAATTCCTGAGATTGAGCCCTACGTCAGGCTCCGCACAGAGAGCGTGGAGCTTGCTTGGGATTCTCTCTCTCCCTGTGTCTCTCTGCCCATCCCCACTCGTTCTGTCTCTAAACAAACAAACAAACAAACATTAAAAAAAATAAAATAAAAAAGACCCCTTATTTATTCCTTCTTTCAGTGATGTCTGGCTAGTAGATCACACTCAATGCACCCTGGTACAGATGAGGTGAACCTTCATCTCAAAGAATAAATGATGGTTGGAACGGATGGAAAATACAGGAGTCTAGATTAGGCTCATTTATTTATCTGAGGCTCAACTTTTCTTTTGACATCCAGGCATTAATCTCAAGCAGAAAGGAGCAGAAAGAGTTTATTTCAGTTTTATTTGCTAGTGTCTCCTTAAAGCTATGTCCACAGTTGTCATGTTGAGAAGCAGTTAGTTTGGTCAAAGAGCTAAGGGGTCAGTTCTAACTTAGAAAAGACAGAGTGTATAGATAGAGTGAGAATTTATGACATCTGAAAATTGGGCATAAGGGGTTTCATGGAGATTATTTCGAAGAAAAGGTTTTAAGAGGTTGTATAATCTATGTCTCCGGCTTCTGCAAGAATAAGTCACTGTGACTGTGCTGCTCTTGAATTAAATATCTCAAATTTTCCAGCTGGCATGGCCAGCAGAATTAGGTGGTGACATGGGAAAAGTATTAGAGACTTTCAAAAGGCACTTCTTTGAGTTTTCCCTTACTAAGCATCAACAAATCCTGTCTTCTCTAATTCACTAGTACCCTTTTTATTTGTGCTTATCACAGTGCTGGATACATAGTAAGAAATCAATAAGTTCTTTTTTGTTTGATTAAAATTTTCCAATGTACAAACACAATTCTCTGTCAATATTTATTCAACAAATATATATTAATTCCTACAAATATATATTAATTCTTGTGCTAGGCCAGGCACTAGAGATAATGAAAAAAATAAACATGGTCTCTCCTCTCAAGGGGCTTGCATTCCGGTGGGGGAACCTGGTGTTAATTAAATACTCATGTAAATAAATACATAATTACAAACTGTGATACAAGCCATGAAAGAAAACTAGAAACTTCGAGTGGTTTTAACAGGAGCATGTAACTGGGTCTACAGATCAAGCATATCTTCTCGAAGGAAGTGATGTTTCAGCTGAGATGTGAAGGTAAGTAGGAATAAACTCCTTAAAGGAAGGGAGTGTTCCAGACTAAAAAAATAAAATCAGGAAGGATGAGTGTGAAGAAGCAGGGTGCATTCTAGGAGATGAACTCAAGAAGCAAAGAGGAGTGGGTGAGAGATGAAGCCAGAGAGATGGGCAGCAACCAGATTATAAAGAACTTTATGGGTCAGACTATTTGCTTTAAGAGTCATTCTACTTTAAGAGTAATTGAAAATAATGACCTGAAGAGAATCATGGTCTAAACTGTTTTTAGAAACATCACTTTGAGAAAGGATGCTGTCCAGGGAAGAGATGATGTTAGTTTGGACTAAAGTGGTAGTGGCTAAAACAGAAGGAAATGAAGGAATTAAAAAGCTATTTAGAAGTCTACACTGATAGGACATGGCAATTTATCAGATGTGTTTGTGTTTGCTTGTGTGTAGGATAATAGAGAGAGCTGTCAAGGATAATAGTCCCAGTTCCCTGCTTTTATACCTGAATAAATAGCAGTGTGATTTCTTGAGATAGCACTGGTGGAGGATAAGATTAGAGGAAATATCATGAGTCAAGTGTTTGGTATGTTGACTTTGAGGTACCTTGGAAACATCCAAGTAGAGGGGCTGAGAAGGCAGTTGGAGCTCAATGGAAAGATCTGGCAAGGCTTGGAGGGAGAGTAAGTTGTCTTGCCCAACAACAATTCCCAACACATTTCTCTTTTGCCCACCTATACAAGTTGGATAGGCAGCACTCTGTTTCCTCGTCACTTTTGTATGTTGTGATGGTCACGTGACAAAGAGCTGGTCAATGTGATATAAGATTGAATTTGTTAAGGCATTGCCAGGAAACCTTTGTTTCCTGAAACATATACTACCTCACCTCTGCCTTATTCTATCTCTTCGAATACGGGTGTAATGGGTGGAGTTTCAGCATCCATAGTGTTGCCATAAGAGAAAATGCAGGAGAGTCATAAAGACTTGAGCAATAACGTCATTTAACAGCTGAAACATGCCAGCAAAAGCTACCTCCAGACTTTATGAAACAAAAACAAAACTATACTCGTTTCTTTGAGTATAGTACACTTTCTTGTTAATTGCAGAAAAATATTTTCTAAATGACACTGATAGACTTATAAATTTGACAATCACCAGCATATGGATGATAATTAGAGCCAGAAGAATTGTCAGCACAAATCTGAGGAAATTCAATATTAAATTCTGCCTAAAGAACAGCAAGCAAGAACAGGGTACTGAGAAAGGGTGTTAAAACATGTAGGAAGAAAACCAGAAGAGTGTATAAAACAAACAGAATATGTTATAAGATGTTGGAAGATGAAAGAGGGTGTTATAAAAAGGAATGAATGGTCAATGGTGTAAGATGCTGCTATTAGCTGACTCCTAAAATATCTACTAGATTTAGTGGCATGTTGGTCACTGGTGACTGTGTTGAGAGTCATCATAGTGGGATTAGTGGAGTAGATTAAATAGAAAGAGTAGGCCAGGGTGCCTGGGTGGTTCCAGTTGGTTCAGTGTCTGACTCTTGGTTTTGGCTCAGGTCATGATCTCATGGTTCATGAGTCTAAGCCTCACACTGAGCTCTGCACTGACAGTATGAAGCCTGCTTGGGATTCTCTCTCTCCCTCTCTCTCTGACCCTCCCCACCTCCTCAAAAATCAATACATACAAATTTTTAAAATTAAAGAAGTAGGCCAAGAAATGGAAATAAGACATACAGATAACTCTTTTGAGAGGTTGGCTGGGCTAAGAAAGATGAAAGGGTGGCAGGGAAGTTGAGTGCTGTGGAGTTCTATTTTGATTTTCAAATGGGAGAGATTGGAGAAATTTTAAATATATGTGTATAAGATCATCCAGAACAGATAAGGAAACAGAAGAGAAAAAGGTTATTGGTAGTATGGGATTCCCAAGAAGGTGGGAGCAATTGAAGATCATAGCACATGTAGAGGGATTGGTCTTAAAACGTTAAAAATATAGGCTCATAGAGTCAGGTAAACTCTGATCAATGAGATATCCTAAACATACCCAAGCTCTTATAGGTGGTCACCATTGCTTTCTGGATGTACAAATTATATAATTTACAATATTGAAGAAAAGATCTCGATGGAAATATGGAGAGCTCCCATAGTGATTTGGAGATATTACAGGACTGGGTAACTTTTATTATGTGGTAGATATATCATATTTTAGGATCTGGCTCTTAATTCTTACTTTGGTTGGTATATCATATTCTAGGATATAGTACCCAGTTTTACCACAGGGTAGATAGTCTAGAATCTCTCAGTCTTGGTGTATAGGATGGTCAGTTGTATATGTCAACTTGGCCAGGCTACAGTCCCCACGTGTTGCTGTGAAGATGTTTTATAGATGGGATTAAAATCCATAACAAGTTGACTTTAAGTAAGGGACATTATCTTAGACAATATAGGTGGACCTGACTAATCAGTTGAAAGGCCCTGAGAGCAGAGTTGAAGCTTCCCCCGATGAAGAAGAAATTCTGTCTGTGGGCAGCAGCTTTAGCTCATGCCCTAGAGTTCCAGCCTGTCTTCCTGATAGCTTAACCTATGGATTTCAGATTTGCCTAGCTAGCACCCACAACTGTGCAATCAATTTCTTGTAACAAATCTTTGAATACATATCTTTTCTTTCCTGGTTCTGTTTCCCTGGTTGAACCCTAACTGATACAGTCCACAGTATTAGAGAAAGCTTATTTGTCAGAAACACCAAAGGTGGGCCCGATTCTCAACAGCAGAACACTGAAGTGGTTAACTGAAACACCAGAAATACTCAAAGTTCACTATTGGTATATTCTCCTCCCATAGCCACACTCACATCCTCAGAAGACCTATGGAGTCAGACACAAAAACAGGGACAGTTGAACACAGAATTACAACAGGCATCCATCTTGGCATAAAGACCCTTCCTTGCCAGAAGCAGCTGAAATAAAGTCCCTTTGATAAAGCACTCTTTCAAAGGGGTGTAAGGACAGCCATGAATGGTATTTGCCTCCTTGACTTCTTCTTTTCTAATAGGTAAGTAACGCTCCCTCATTGATAGGCTTTTTTGCACATTTTGATACTGATATGTTCAATATCCAGTTCAATCTCCCCGGCTTGGGCTTCTTTCTACCAACTTCCAGTGGTCTTTGCATATCTCTCTGACCCCACTCTCTGTTGATGTTACAAACTAGCTCCCACAGGGTGGTGATTTTTCCCTATTTTGTGAAAGCCCATCAAAAGCTTTTATGAAATTAGCACTGCCATCCTGGACAGAGGGGTTGGAGCAGTTGGAAGAATATGCTTTCTTTGTCCAGAAAGTGGCTCTCAGACTTACCTGTTGTTCATCTTCAAGAAACTAGTTAGACTCCATCACACAATCCTACTTTTAACTTTCCCCTTTCATATCAGTGTTTATAACATGACAGTCTCTTTGCTGAAAGCTCTGTATGCATTAGTTTCTATAATCCTTATAATAAATCTATGAGCTTATCTTCATAGTATGGGTAGGAAGTCAAAGCTCTTTTGCAATTTGCCTAATACAATTTAATTAGTAAGACATTGGGGATTGGGTCTGGGGTCAGGCCTGCGTGAACCCAACCCTGGTGCCCTCCTTTAGCAATTAGCCACATCTACTGCGAGACCACATTGAATCAAAAAGTTGTTTTTTTAGTGCCAAGGCAGATTTCTTCCTGGCCTCCTTTGGAATCTGCTATGCTTAAATACTGTTTTCATTTCTGGTCTCTCTTTTTCTGCACTACATGATTAACAATGTTAAATCTATTTTTTTCCTTCTTGAGACCAAATGTATATCAGTTCTTTCTAATAGTTTTATCTTCCTCTTTTTTCCCTATATCTCCTATTCACTACCATACAAATTCAAAAGATGGTATGGGTTTCAAATCATTTATCAGTATCTAAATGTTTAAATTTTGAAAAAAAGCACAATTTTGGTGCTATTTTTCTTAGACATTTTGTTTTAAAAATCACTTTATAATTATAAAGCATATTTATTCTTTTTTTAAAGTTTATTTAGAGAGAGAGGGAGACTATGTACACGTGTGTGTGAGCAGGGGGAGGGCAGAGGGAGAGAGAGAATCCCAAGCAGGCTCTGTGCTGTCAGCACAGAGCCCAAAGTGGGGCTTGATCCCGCAAACTATGAGGTCATGACATGAGCTGAAATCAAGAGTCAGGTGGTTAACTGAATGAGCTGCCCAGGAGCCCCCAAATCATATTTATTCTATCTAAAAACTTTCATGTACATTATTTTGTACGATCCTTATAGTATCTTTAAGAACTCAGTTAAGATCGATCTTATTATTCTCTTTTTTTCAGACCAAGAAACTAAAACATAAAACTTAACTAATTTTTCCTTTTATGGAAAAATAGATTAGATATATGTAAGTTTACCTAGTAATACCTACTAGAGCTAATCCATACAATTGAACACATGGGAACTTAATGGAGAAATCAAGTCATCCAATTACACAACTGTGAGGACAACCAAATAAAATTAATGTGTACAGCCCTAAAAAGAAAATGTACTCTCCAATCTGATCTTGGCTAAACCAGATTATACCAGATTATACTAGCCCAAAATTGAATTACATCGTTTGGCCTAATTCTTGGATTTTTCTGCATACTTTTGTGAAGGTAGGCATAGAGGGAGAGGTAAGCTTGGGGTTTGCATATACTTTTCAAAAAGCATCCAGAAAACAAAACCAGGTAAAGGCATATTCTGAAATTCCCCCTAAGTTTCATTTTATTTTTTACGTTTCCTCTTTCTCTCTTCCTGCCTAATGAGTCCCCACGATACCACACACACTCATACACTTACACACACACATATCTGCATGCTCCATAAATAACTCAGTGGCTATACAAGCACTAAAGGATATTAGAATAGCTCATTGACTTTCTTGGGTATGCTTTCCTCTCCTTGCCATTGAGTCTTCTTTAATGATGAAAGAAAAGACATTTATTTTTCCTCAGCCCCACCTATTGAAGGCATTTATTTAAAAATGCCTAGTTTTATTCAAAAATGACACCAAGTGTCTAGGAGAATCATTTACAGTTAACCACTAGCTGCACAACATTCAGATTTTAAAATAGCTATCTTCCAAGCAATTTGACTAAAATGCAGTGCTTGTGGGGAGCCTTCCAACTCTGTTCTGGGCTTCTTATCCATTTAGGTGTAGATGTGAGCGTATCTCCATGAGGGAATGTATCTTTGTGTGCTTCTGTGTGCCCGCTTTCTTAATAATATGTGTGGATGGTATTATTGGGGTCACAAAGCTACCTAACTTACTGTGACCCATTATTTTGAAACTGCTTCAAAAACAAATTTTTAGGATTTTTGACTTTGGAAATTAAAAAAAAAAAAAGGAGAGGAAGCAGCAGCAGCTAAAGAAGGAAGAAAGAAAAGAAAAGAATAATGAAAGGGAAGTCACTATTACTTCAATCTGATCCGGATATCCAACCTTTAAAAAAAAAAAAAAAAAGTGTTCAAACCCCAAACCCGACAACCAAGAAAAACTCCAAGAAAACAATAGATATTTTAAGCTGAAAGTGTTCCAGATCCCTCTGACAAAGAGCCTCCCGAGGATTACAATGCAGTCAATGTTGCTTTAATTAAATTTAATGCTGTGTGAAATGCACTCCAAGAAACTTTGATGAATGACTGGGGCAATTCACGGAGCTCACTAAAGGGCATCCAGCCCTTGCCGCGGTGTCAAGCCACGATGAATTGGTTAGTACAGGCATGTTTATAGACTGCCTCGGGAACCTTGTATCTGTGTGGTAATGTCAGAGATAATGTTATGATTCGCTGGACCTGAGGGGGCTTTGATGACACGGTTAATGAGATGTCCCAGAGAGCATCCCAGCAGGTTGTGCTCAGACCTCCCACATCAAACGAGGCAGGCTTGCCCCTCCGGAGCTGCTGCCCTCCAAATCCCTCAGCTGGCCTTTTCTTTCCTTAGGGTCTTTCTCTGCTTTTCTTTTTTTTTCTTTCTTCCTTTATTTTCTTTCTTTCTTTCTTTTTCTCTTTCTTTCTTTTTCATGTTTTTTCTTTTTCTTTTTTTTTTTTTTTTGCTTCTTAGTCAACATTCACTTTGTCTGGCTGTTGAAATTCAAAAGTTGTTAGTTTTTAATTTGGCTTCTTGTTGACCTGACAGTGAACAAAAGATTTTCTGGGATTGGGTGGCAAGTGGGAGAAAAAAAAAGATGCTGGGGAAAGGAGTAAAGAAAAAAGAAAAGGACCCTGGCCTAGAAACATAACACACACAAACCACCCTACTAAAACAAAAAACAAAAAAATGAAAACAAAACAAAACAAAACACAGTTTTGCTCTTGTAGACTTTGGTGACACAATTTTGTCATATGGTTGGAGGCTGTGATAAGGGAACTGAAACTTCATTTGCTTTACTCAAGTCTAAAAGAAGAAAAATTCAGACAAATCCATTGATAAAAATTGAAAATTTGTTAGCCAAGGCAAGCACATAAGCAAGTACTTCGTTTATGATTATAAGGGACATGGTCACATTTCTAACAATTTTTCTCCTTATTATAAGCTGTGTGTGGAAAAAAGGTCCTTCTGGGAATTGAAAAAAGTAATGGTGGCTGATAAATAAACATGATTGGAATATATCTATCTCTGCAAAAGTCCCCAGACAGGAAATGAACAGACAGTATTACCTCATTAAAGAGGATATGCATAGCATAGAAGGGGTGACAAAACTATATCAAATAACCTTTCCTGAGAAAGAAAATTGTTTTGTTTATTTTATACTTTAAAGGCATTCCAAAATATTTGCCTGTCTAAATGTAGCCAAATATATCCTCCTTGGGGAGAAAGTAGTCTTTATTATTAACATTTTAATATTTTTTCATAGAAGAACAGAGTGAAACTATGACTCTAACCTTTAAATTTCATAAATATACTTGCTACTGCTTCTTTTCTTGTTTCTACAGAAATCACTTGAAAATTCATAAGGAAAACAACAGAAGTATTTCCCTCTTTTCTATTGTATTCTTTCTTAATTTTTTATAAATACTACTAAGATATTCTTAATTCTTGATTTCCAAAAGGTGATTGATCCAGATAGAAAACCTCTTACGGTAAGCGACGTTTATTTAAAATTATACTTGCTTTTGCCTAATAACACTATAATGAGACTGAAATTAAATCACAGGAACAAAAGTGCCACACATGGCTTGCCTGGCTGTTTGCTAAAGAGAACAGAAAAGAAGCAAGAAGCTAATCTATTTTAAAACAAGTCTAGCTCCAAGATAGTGTGACGAAATAATCTTTGTACTCATTAAGGATCAATTAGTACTTCCTGTAACTGGAGACTTTCCCACAATTATAACCTAAAGGACAGAAGATCTCAGACAGCTGGATGAGAAATGTACACCTCAGTTGTGAGCTGGAAAGAGTAACGTTTTAAGTAAGATGGTATTATTTATTACAACAAAGTAGAAGTATGGGTTGATAGAAGAACAAACAATAATTGATGGTTGCTTTAGTAAAGGTAATGATTTCAAAACATTAAATATTTCTTAAGGTGGAGAGGAAGAATTAAATTTAAGTGATTAAAGAGCAGAACTGGAGGTAAATGTGATGCCTCTGTTACATAAGGGGCAGCTTACTGGAAGGTCTTTGTGAAGTGTATTTGCTTGTTTGTACATCTAGGCCCTGACATATCAGACATATCAAAGCCCTGACCACAGACAAGCTAACTGTGTGTTTAAACTTAGCATAGAGTATCAATGTCAGACAGGCCTCTTTCTTTTGTGAGTGACCAAAGTCCAACTCAATCTGGCTCAAATAAACTATTAAAAAAGGAAATATATTGGCTTATATTGGTGGAAAGTCTTGAGAGATATGTGCCATCAGGTAGGGCTGCATTAGATTTCAAGCGGTATCCTCAGAACCATTTCTCTCTCTCTGCTGTCCTCTACCTATTGTATGGATTTCATTTGTAGTTCCACATGATCACAAGATATCTACAATTGTTTCTGTCTCATATTTTTTTCAGGTTCAAGTCAAATGGATAGTCAGACCTGAGATTCACTCTGACTTCATGGGCTTAGATCATGTGCCCACCCCTAAGCTTACTATCATCATCAGAATTTGGTGCATTAATGACTTAGGGCTGGGCCACATAAGCCACCTCTGGATCTGGTGTAGCATCCCACATAGGTCACATGGACTCAAAATAGGGGGAATAGATACCCAAATAAAGAATTACACTGGGCTGCTGGATTAAGGGGAGTTCTATGATGAAGAAGCAAATAAAAATTGACTCCAATATGCCATATCTCACCATTCTTGGAGTAAATATGCCACCCTTTTCACAATTTGGAAAGTTTATTCATATAGGTTTGGGCGGGGAATAATAAAGAATAAAGAGGCTATGTCTCCTTAAAATGGAGTTAGGAGACAGTACCAATTGTCTAACATGGGTCATACCTAAGTATAGTTGTACAAATGTTCATTGCAGTCATAAAGAACAACATAAGTGGGAAAGAAAGCATGTGGTGATGTTGCTATCATAGGAAAATCTAGGTTTAGCTCATCAGCCTCTGTCACATTTTGTGTATTTTCTTTTGAGGGGTTAAAGCCACAAGGAAGAAAAGAATCAAGTAGTTGGGCCTGGGCCTGCTAGGGTAGGCAGTTGGACTGGGAGAGAAGGAAGAGTGTGGCCCGGCAAATGGCAGGGCACTAAGGCAGCTACATCTCTGAGGCACCACCAAGTGACTCTATGACACAGCATGGACCAGTGGTGAAGATAAGAAATCAGAGGCACAGATGGAGGAAGGTAAAACAAAGCCTCACATGCCACGTGAGAAGAAAACAGGCAGTATAAGTTTTATAAAAAATACACTGCAAATCCACAAAGTCCAAGAGTTTTCTGGATTGCAATCAAGACCAGGAAGGCCTTTGACTCTAAAAAGTGAAGTTTCATTAGCTGCAAAACAGGGTCAAGTTTAAAAACACTTGACTAGATAGAAGGCATTGGTCCAAGACTAGGTATTGTATTCATTTACATCTAGCTTCAGGTAATACTTTTGTAAATTTTGATACAGAAATAAGATAACAATTGTCGATTAAAATAATAAAAACTGTGAATTATAGTGTTTTTTAAACTGGAATTGGTTAGATTATGTTTTTTCATCTCATACCCCTCTCTGATAGCAGGTACACAATTACAGACAAAGGACCTTGTAGCAAGTGAACAACATCAGGAGAAAAGTCATTATAAATTTAGTGCTAATTCAGCAGCTATAAATGTCACAGGTTTATTCACTATGCTACTAGTTTTGGCTGCCTTGCTTTTTTCTTAACCTTCTAGACCCTCAGTACAAACAGATTTCACATTTGTGTTTTAATACCAAAAATTTCTATTCTTCACAATAATAAGAAAGACCTGTGAAATGTAATAATATATTTTTCTTATGTAATAATCATGATAATTAAATGAGATAGCTTTTAGTCCTTCACAAAGCACCTAACACAGGGAGTGAATCACTTAGCAAGTGACTTGTTCTGGCCAATTTCCCAGCCTGCAATTTTAGGGGTCTTCTTGAATGTGTGGGTTGGTGACAAAGATAAATATATTAATCCTGGGAAAGTCTGATAAATTTCGTTAATTAGCTCTACAATTTGACTTTAAACTCCTGAAGGCACAAACTTATATACTTAAGGTTTCCTCAAAGCTGAACACCAGAAAACACATACACTGAGAGCACTAGGATAAAAAAAAATTTAAGTAGACAGATGAGAACTTCTCTTTAAAAAAAATAAAAAGGTAAGAACTTGAGCTTTCTGAAAATTGGTATTTTGGTATGTGATTCCTAAAACATGTAAATCACTTAGTCATCTTAAGTTGATACAAAACCTCCCAGAGATGGTGCTTGAGTTGAATTTTAAAGAAAAGTAAGTGCACACAAAGATAATCATTCCAGGTAGAGGATCAGCAAGCATAAAGGCACAGAGATAGGGGCTCTGTATTGCCATAGAATAATATTATATGTATATTTCACAGTACAGGTCATTCACCTCCTTGGTTAAGTTTATTCATACGTATTTTTTTTTCATTTTGGTGCAAATATAAATGGAATTATTTTAGTGATTTCTCTTTGTGCTTCCTTATCAGCATACAGAAATGCTACCCAATTTCTGGGTATTATTTTGTATCCTGCAAATTTACTATATTTGCTTATTACTTCTAATAATTTTTTTGGTGGAGCCTTTAGATTTTCTATGTATAGCATCATGTCTTCTGCAAATAGTGAAAGTTTTACTTCTCCCTTATCAATATGGATGCCTCATTTCTTTTTCTTGTCTGATTGTTGTGGCTAGGACTTCCAGTACTGTTTTGAATAAAAGTGACAAGAGTGGACATCCTTGTTTTATTCCTGATCTTAAAGGAACAGTTCTCAGTTTTTCATCATTGAGTATTACATTAGCTGTGAATTTTTGACATATGGCCTTTATTATGTTGAGGTATGCTCCCTCTAAACCCACTTTATTGAGAGTTTTTATCCTGAACTGATGTTGAACCTTGTCAAATGGTTTTCTGCATCTATTGAAGTAATTGTATGATTTTTATCCTCTGTTTTATTGATGTAGTGTATCACATTGATTGATTTGCAAATATTGAACCATCTTTGCATCCCTGGAATAAATCCCACTTGATTTTGGTGTATAATACTTTAATGTATTGTTGAGTGTGATTGGCTAGCATTTTGTGGAGGATTTTTGCATCTATGTTTATCAGGGATATTGACTTATAGTTTTAATGGTTTTTGTTTTGTTGTTTGTTTTTTTTTGTTTGTTTTTGGGTTTGTTTGTTTGTTTTTGGTGTGTTTGTCTGCTTCTGGTACCAAGGTAATGCTGGCTTCATAGAATATATTGAAAAGCTTTCCTTTCTCTTCTACTTTTTTGGAATAGTTTGAGAAGAGAATAGAAGAATAAATATTAAAATGTCCATACTATCCAAATCAATCTACTGATTCAATGCAATCCTTATTAAAATACCAAAAACATTTTTCATAGAACTAAGATAAATAATACTAAAATTTTTATGGAACCATGGAAACTCCAAATAGCCAAAGCAATCTTGGAGAAGAAAAACAAAGCTGAAGGCATTAGAATTCCAGATTTCAAGATATGCTGCAAAGTTATAATAATCAAAACAATATGGTACTGGCACAAAAATAGACACATGGATCAAGAGAACAGAATAGATAGCCCAGAAATAAACCCATGCCTATATGGTCAATTAATCTATGACAAAGGAGGCAAGACTATACGATGGGGAAAAGACAGTCTCTTCAATAAATGGTGCTGGGAAAACTGGATAGCTACATGCAAAAGAATGAACCTGGACCACTTTCTAACACCATTCACAATACACTCCAAATGGATTAAAGACCTAAAGATGAGACCTGAAACCATAAAATACTAAAAAAGAACACAGGCAGTAATTTCTCTGACATTGGCCATAGCAATATTTTTCTAGATATGTCTTCCAAGGCAAGAGAAACAAAAGCAAAACTAAACTGTTGGGACTATATCAAAATAAAAAGCTTTTGCACAGCAAAGGAAACGATCGACAGAACAAAAGACAACCTACTAAATGGGAGAAGATATTTGCAAATGATATATATATCCTATATATATCCAATTAATATATATATCAATATCCAAAATACATAAAGAACTTCTACAATTCAACACAAAACAAACAAACAAAAACCAAGCCATGCAATTAAGAAATGGGCAGAGGACTTGAATAGACATTTTTCCAAAGAAGATATACCAATGACTAACAGACACATGAAAAGATGTTCAACATCACTAATCATTCAAGAAATGCAAATCAAAACCACCATGAGATATCACCTCATATCTGTTAGAAAAGCTAGAACCAAAGTAACAAGTTGGTAAGGATGTGCAGAAAAAGAAACCTTCATGAACTGTTGTGAGCAGTGATAGGGAAGAGGTTACTGGTAGAAGGAAAGCCAGACCGGTAGACAAAAAAACAAAACAAAACAAAACAAAACAAAACAAAACAAAACAAAACAAAGAAAAGGGTTATAGAGGTTTAACTTTCTATGAAAAGATACTTGTTATTTTAGATAGCTTCAACGGGAACCACTGAAGAAATTTTAGGAGAGAAAAAAAACAAATGAAGCAGGAACAGGAAGCAGGAAGACCACTGGCAGGACATTGATGAGTGGACATTTGTCACAGCCCAGGTTGCACATGGTGAAGACCTGACCAAGGGCAAAGGCAGTAGTATGGAGGAAAGGTGATGGACACAATAGATAAGCATAAAAGTTTCCAAAAAACTGTTATCATAGTGGAATTTTTTTTTCCAAACAAAATCTTGTGATATTACATGGAATTATGGCAGGTTTGTTTTGTTGAAGTGGAACCCTGCCCTCCCCTCTCACTCACCTCACATAGTTTGAAAATCCCTGTGAAATGCCAAGCTTTGGGTGATGGTCTGAATGTGGGCCTGAGCTACTGAATGTTGTCAGACAGGACTCTGGGTTTCCTGATATAGGCAACTTGGTAGATGTGATGTTCTTCCACATGGAGGGGACACAGGAAGAGCAAGAGACCATGACCAGTTCTTCCTGCCAAACCCCCTCTTTTTGTCCCCACTTTGTTCCTTGTTCAATTATCCTACTGAGATTTTACAATGAAAACTGCTACTAGGGCAGGAGCTTTGATCCAGTTAAGAAGGTGAGGTTACCAGCGAAGTCTAATGACCTCAATGTTAAAAAACTAAAAGTAACAACAAAAGGTGATCCTGCTCACCATTTTTTCTGGAAGTACAAAAATCCTAATGTCCAAAGATCAATTCTTATTTTCATATAGTTACCTGTTGTGGTTTGAATTTCTTTTTTGAGCTAAGTTCTAGTGACAATAATTATTAGTGTGTGTGTGTGTGTGTGTGTATGTGTGCATGTGTGTGTGTGTGATGTGTAATAGATAATATTTTTATATAAAATATATTTATTTAATACAAATTTTACATATATAACTGAATACTTATTTAGATTTTATTCTTTAAATTAATTTAAATTAATCATTTATTCTTTAAATTAATCATTTATCCATTTAGTAGCAAGCTTACTAAGTGCTTGCCATATACCAGACAAGGCAGTGCACAAAAGCAGGTCTATTCTCTTCTCTCATGGAGTTTACATTCTAGTGAGTTGAAAGAGCCATTTCTTGACTCTACTTCAAGGATAAGGTCTGTTAGAAAATGGAAGCCCATTATCCACTCTGCCATTCCAATCTGGCAGTGCTTGATTCAGTGTTATAACTTGCAGCAACATAATAGGGATCACAGAGGCCATAAGAGTTGGGCAGTGACACCAAAGAGATGGAGTAATTTGGCCTTTGTGTTTCTCATCAGCATTGTTTTGCACTTTGGATCAAATCTTGACATGGATTGTCAGCCTCCCTTCAATGTCAAAAAGGTAATACAGGCTTCAGTTTTATTGAAACTTGGGATGTTGGGCAGGTAAATGATGACTAACTTTGGCTAGAGGAAGACTGAGTGACAGTGAGAATGACAGGAAAATTGCCTCCCACCAGGCTGTGTTTTACACAGAAGCACGTGGGGTTGAATACCACCTCTCTCTCCCTTTCTTTTGCATAGGCCTCCAGATTTGTACAGAAATTCTATCCCTTTTTTGCCTTTCTTCATGGCCTTAAAGCCAAAATGGGCTGCAGATTCTATCCTTAGCACTGCTTTTCTCTTAAATGTATAGGACTTTCTTCTGTTTAAATAGTCAGTAGAATTTCTCAGTATTTATTGAACTTTCTTTTACTTTACCTACACAGCTTGAATCCCACATTTATCCATTTCTTCCGAGTCTCTGAAATGTGCCAAGTCACCTTGCTATTTCTAACTCAAGATTACCATATTTCTATAGTTCTGATGATTTCATTCC
Source organism: Acinonyx jubatus (assembly GCF_027475565.1). Lineage (NCBI taxonomy): Eukaryota > Metazoa > Chordata > Mammalia > Carnivora > Felidae > Acinonyx > Acinonyx jubatus. Next base: position 133,630,746 of record NC_069382.1, on the reverse strand, counting down.
TCTGCTAAAAAAAAATAAAATAAAACCCTTATCTATCACATTCCTTAGGAGACTTTGATCCTATTTCCAGGATCCAATCTTTCTTTCTGGTCAAAACTTTGTGTCTCTCCAAGTCCTTTCTTTGGCAGTAAGTCCCTTGCTCACATTGTTAGTGCCATCTGGAATGCCCCTTGTTGACTTCCACCTGCCAAAATAACTGCAGCTATGGTGAGGATATCCCATGTTATCTCTGGCCTTGACGTTTCTCAAGTAGATAAGAAACCATTCACCCTATTTGGTTCAGTTGGTTAATATACCTCATTTTCCCATAAAATTTCTTTCTTCAAACAACAGCCCTCACTTCAGAGTTCCAGATTTATGCTACTTTAAAGGTCATTAGTGTCATGCTTTTAATGCTGGCACAGATAAAATCAAGTCTACCTTCATTCTTGGTAATGATTTTGACATGAAAGCATACATTGTTTAAATGGAGTTGTATAGTTTAACCCATGCAGAATGAACAAAATAGAAGAAACCTAAATTGACAATCAAGAGTGTGAAATTGTGAAACAAAATGACTAGTGAATTGAGTCTCCCTGAGAAAGAACAGGGATCTCTTTAAATATCTTGAATACCAAAGGGAACTGAATTTAGATCATTGCCCAAAAATCCACATAAAGATTGACTATTTCTCTGAATTCTGAGTATGGCAAAGCTCTAGGGAGCTCAGAATAATGCCTGAAATATGTAAAGTAAACAATAAACACTTGTTGACAGATTCACAGTGAACTCAGAAACAGAAGAACCAACTCTAATATTCAGCAAAACAAGAAGAACTCATGACTTGATTTGAAATGCTCTCTCTGCAGAAAAGTATCTTGATGACCTGGAATTCCACCAGAATTACCTCCTTAAAAATGTGCCACTTCCTTTTCCCTTTAGATTTTCCACAGCTCCTAACATGATGCTGATCAGTCAAGTATATGGGTATATATCTGATATAGAGTTTCTATGTGCTTCAGAGTATGTAATAAAATCCTAGCTTAATTGATATATCTCTTGGAGTCTTAGGAAAGAGTGCCTCCTCAAGCATGCCCTCTTGAAAGTCAAGTAGCTTTTTAAACTATCATGAGATAACTCCTCAGGGGGAAAGAGGCAGTGGAATTTATGACAATGGCTAAGAGCAGAACCCCTCAAAAATAAGGTACAAGACGGGCACCTTGTGAGGATTGCATGAAGGAGGGAGAGGGGCTCAAAGAAAGGCCTGCTTTGGACAGTGGCTATATAAAGCCACAATGATGGAGAAGGAGACCCTAGTGAATAGGGCTGGATTTTCCCCCTTTCTTTTTGCTCAACATTTCCTTCCCTCCTTCTCTTGCTTCAGGCAAAGTAGCACATGGAAAAAAATTTCTCTTATAGACATCTTCCCCTGCTTCTCTTTACTTTCCTTTGGTTCTGCACTTCTTCGCTGTGCTCTGTGTCCCAGGAGACTAGCTTCTGTTGAGTATCCCACTGGAAAACATGGGCAGCAAACCAGAAGAAGAAAACAGAATGAGGTCTGAGTATTTTTTCTTTTGGTTCTTACTCTGTGGGGTTGTTGAAGGTGGAACTAGACCAAAACTCCATAGTCCCTGGCATCTTCTTGTTTTCTCTCCCTCTCCCTTCCTCCCTTTCTTCTGGTAAGTGATCCCTTCCTTTGCCCTTCAGGTCTTGGGATATAAGTGGCCCCCACACTGTATCCCTCACTTGGGATGTAAATGCCTGGAGTGGAGCATTATTCCTTATGATTTCCCAAATCCTTTCCCAATCCTTCATGAAAATATGCTTTTATTACACTCATATTAAATTACCCAGCCTGAGTACACCATCTATTTTCTGCTAGGATCCTGAATGACTCAACTTTTTCTTTTTGAACATTTATTTTTATTTATTTATTCTGAAGGTAAGAGAGAGTGCAAGAAGGAAGGGGCAGAGAGAGAGGGAGAGAGAATCCCAAGCAGGTTCCATACTGTCAGCGCAGAGCCTGATGCGGGGCTTGAACTCACCAGCTGTGAGATCATAACCTAAGATGAAATCAAAAGTCAGACACTTAACTGACTGAGCCACCCAGGTGACCCTCAACTTCTTATCATACAGGGAGACTCATCTGAAACATGTGTATTCCCAAAGAGGTAAATATTTGATTTGGTAGCTCTTTGTATGAACATTTTGTTATGAAAGACTCACTTTTTGGTAGCTGTCAGATAAAAAATTTTTGAAGACCTATTTACAAATGGAATCCTTTATAAAATCCCAATTCCATAGGATGACATTAATCAGCTCATTAGGTATAAAGGGGGAAGTGGGTTTCTTCTTACCTCTTATCAAACTATTATTAAATGTTTCTCTCCAAATACATATAGTTTTTTTTCTTAAATGCCTACTAGAGACTCAAAGTCAGTATTTTATGGAAGAAATCTCTAAAGAGCAAAGACATTATTTTTCAGGCTGCCTGGCTTCTCCACAATTGAAAGAAAGAAATTAGATTGCATCAATTAAATGACTTTAATAAATTCATTGTTTTGCAATGTTGGAGTGGTATGTGACTTTTGGAGGAAAGCAGGATATAGATTCCATTTCTCTAGCAGGACTCATTGCTGCTTCATCATCTTCAATATAGTAGCAGAGCCTTTAATTTTATTTTATTTTTTAATTTAAGTCCCAGTTAACACATAGTGTAATAATGATTTCAGAGGTAGAATTTAGTGATTCATCACTTACATATAACACCCAGTGTCCATCCCAACAAGTGCCCTCCTTAATACCCATCACCCATTTAGCCCATCCTACCACCCAACACCCCTCCAGCAACCCTCAGTTTGTTCTCTGCATTAAGAGTCCTTTATAGTTTGCCTCCTTCTCTGTTTTTATCTTATTTTTCCTTCCCTTCTCCTACATTCATTTGTTTTGTATCTTAAATTCCACATATAAGTGAAATCATATGATATTTGTCTTTCTCTGACTGATTCATTTTGCTTAGTATAATACATTTGCTTGAAAATGGCAAGATTTCACTTTTTGATTGCCAAGTAATATTCCATTATATATATATATATATATATATATATATATATATATATGTATGTATATGTATATATATATATGTATATACACCACATTTTCTTTATCTATTCACCAGTCAATAGACATTTGGGCTTTTTCCATAATTTGTTTATTGTTGATAGTGCTGCTATGAACATTGGAGTGCATGTGCCCTTTTGAGTCAACATTTTTGTATCCTTTGGATAAACACCTAGTAGTGCAACTGCTGGGTTATAAGGTAGCTCTATTTTCAATTTTTTTGAGGAGCCTCCATACTGTTCATCAAATCTTCGTCAACATCCGTTGTTTCCTGAGTTGTTAAATTTAGCCACTCTGACAGATGTGAGGTGGTATTTCATTGTGGTTTTGATTTGCATTTCTCTGATGATGAGTGATGTTGAGCATCTTTTCATGTGTCTGTTAGCCATCTGGATGTCTTTTTTGGGAAAGTGTCTGTTCAGGTCTTTTGCCCATTTCTTTACTGGATTATTTGTTTTTTGGGGTGTTGAGTTTGATAAGTTCTTTATAGATTTTGGATACTAACCCTTTATCAGATATGTCATTTGAAAATATCTTCTCCCATCTCATTGGTTGCCTTTTAGCTTTGTAGATTGCTTCCTTTTTTGAGCAGAAGCTTTCTATCTCGATGAAGTCCCAATAGTTCATTTTTGCTTTTGTTTCGCTTGCCTCAGGAGACATTTCTAGTAAGAAGTTACTGTGAATGAGGTCAAAGAGGTTTTTTCCTGCTTTCTCCTCTAGGATTTTGATGGATTCCTGTCTTACATTTAGGTTTTTCATCCATTTTGAGTTTATTTTTGTGTATGGTATAAGAAAATGGTCCAGGTTCATTCTTCGCATGTCGTTGTCCAGTTTTCCCAACACCATTTTCTGAAGAAACTGTCTTTTTTCCTTTAGATAGCCTTTTCTGCTTTGTCAAAGATAAGTTGGCCATACATTTGTGGGTCCATTCTGGGTTCTCTATTCTATTCCATTGTTTTTGTGCAGTACCATACTGTCTTGATGATTACAGCTTTGCAATATAGCTTGAAGTCTGGAATTGTGATGCCTCAAGTTTGGTTTTCTTTTTCAACATTACTTTGGCTATTCGGGATCTTTTCTGGTTCCATACAAATTTTAGAATTGTTTGTTCTAGGTCTGTGAAGAATGCTGGTGTTATTTTGATAGGATTACACTGAATATGTAGATTGCCTTGGGTAGTAACAACATTTTAACAATATTTGTTCTTCCAATCCATGAGCATGGAATGTTTCTCCATTTCTTTGAGTCTTCTTCAATTTCTTTCATAAGATCTCTCTACTTTTCAGTGTACAGATCTTTTACCTCTTTGGTTAGGTTTATTCCTATGTGGTTCAATATCCACAAATCAATCAGTGTGATATATCACATTAATATAAGAAAGGATAAGAACCACATGATCCTCTCAATAGATGCAGAAAAATCATTTGACAAAATACAGCGCCCTTTCTTGATAAAAACCCTTAAGAGAGTAGGGATAGAAGAAACATACCTCAAGATCATAAAGGCCATATACAAAAGATCCATGGCTCATATCACCCTCAATGGTGAAACACTAAGAGCTTTCCCTCTAAGGTCAGGAACATGACAGGGATGTCCACTCTCATCACTGTTGTTCAACATAGTAATGGAAGTCCTAACCTCAGCAATCAGACAGCAAAAAGATATAAAAGGCATCCAAATTGGCAAGGATGAAGTCAAAACTTTCACTCTTTGCAGATGACATGATACTCTATGTGAAAACCCTGAAAGACTCCACCAAAAAATGGCTAGAACTGATACATGAATTCAGCAAAGTCGCAGGATAAAATCATCGTACAAAAATCAGTTGCATATCTATACACCAATAATGAAGTAGCAGAAAAAGAAATCAAAGAATTGATCCTATCTATAATTGCACCAAAGTATCATAGGCTTTTAAAACAGAGGAAACAAAATAAAGGATTTTCTGGGGCATAGATAATCATACCCCAAAATGTGGCTAGACCAGCATGTCCAATACAGGAAATCAAACCAAGGGAAAAGCATGGTTACAGAGCTCAAATTTCGACTCCAATTTGATGACAGTGTAATTCCTCTTCCCCAGTGACAAAGCAGATCAGGCAAATTGTCTGAACTTCTATTTAAATCAAACCAAGGGAAAAGCATGGTTACAGAGCTCAAATTTCGACTCCAATTTGATGACAGTGTAATTCCTCTTCCCCAGTGACAAAGCAGATCAGGCAAATTGTCTGAACTTCTATTTAAACTACCTAATCTCGGGGCGCCTGGGTGGCGCAGTCGGTTAAGCGTCCGACTTCAGCCAGGTCACGATCTCGCGGTCCGTGAGTTCGAGCCCCGCGTCAGGCTTTGGGCTGATGGCTCAGAGCCTGGAGCCTGTTTCTGATTCTGTGTCTCCCTCTCTCTCTGTCCCTCCCCCGTTCATGCTCTGTCTCTCTCTGTCCCAAAAATAAATAAACGTTGAAAACAAAAATTAAAAAAATAAAATAAAATAAACTACCTAATCTCCTCCCAAATCATATAAGAAGATTTTCAAATTGTGAAAATCCGACAATGGCTAAGTTAACAGTCAAGAGTAGTCTTTCAGAGTTTTCCTTTGAAGCAAAGTGTTTATTAGTGAAGGTTCATGTACAGCTCCAAGAATGGCTTCTACTTCACACTTTGGCTTTGTCAGGGCTCAAGAGTTCAGATTTGTTAGCCTTATTTTGGAAGGATTTTGTTCCACATTCTTGTATAATGATTTAGGCCCAGGGGTTCTGGACCGAGACTAGCTGGATTCAAGTGTTGACATCATTTACCTTTATGTGATGTCTTATTTCCTCAGTTTCCTATCTGTAAAATTAGAATAAAAATAATGCCTAATAGGATTGTCAGAGTAATTAAATGATATAATGTATGCATTAATTAAAGTTATTAAATTAAAACTCATTGAAAGTTATGGAATGGATGAAATGCTTTTAGAACTGAGTCTGGAACATGGTAAATTCTCAATAAATGTGAACTATTTATCATCATCATCACTGTGTAAAGTATTAAATATTTTGTAAAGTGGTTTGAAATATTAACCCTTTTTATCATTATCTTTCCAGATTTTGCTCTTCTAGCCATATTATGTATTTATCAATAAACTGTCAGAATAATATTTTCCACTAATTCTTTTTCCATGAGAGTATATATTGTTAGCAATGATGAACATCTTGACAATAACTGTATCTTTTTTTCTCCAGGTGGAAATGTTCAGTTCATCTCTTGATTGTTCAGGGGAAGAAAATGAGGGCATCATAAAATTGATGTGTGTGTGTGTGTGTGTGTGTGTTACAGGTTTCCCAACAAAACTCTTTTCACATACTGTTTTTGTTCTTTTTTTCTTTTTGAATCATTTGCTGTTGGCAGCCAATGTTTACCTCCAGTTATTCAAATGATAAGTATTTCTAAATAGCTTTCTATACTGCACATATGGGATAGAACAAGTTAAAAAAAAGTGCCAAAATTTTGAATTCAAAGAAATTTTAGACCATTTACTGAAAAGATGAAATGTATCTGTCACTGCCCCCATCACCCACACACTGTCATCTATGACAGACATTGCTAACAGACTGTTAAAATCATACATGCAATCTTTTTTTAAAAAAATTAATGTTTATTTTTATTTTGAGAGAGAGAGACAGAGCATGAGCAGGGGAGGGGAAGAGAGAGAGGGAGACCCAAAATCTGAAGCAGACTCCAGGCTCTGAGCTGTCCGCACAGAGCCCATTGTGGCACTTGAACCCACAAACTGGGAGATCATGACCTGCCAAAGTTGGAGGCTTAACCAACTGAGCCACCCAGCACCCCTGATCAGTCTTACTTACAGCCTCAGAATCCATTTAAACAAGGCATGCTGAGTAATTGCTTCTAATGAGTAATAGGATAAAACCTAATGGACAAAATATAATGTGCCCCCCAAAGATCATGCACTTAAATAGCAGTAGAGTTAAATTTAATACTCAGTATTTCCAGATGTGAAAACTCATGTTTATGACACACTGAATAAAAATGTGATTAGAAACAAATTTCATGAAACTCTCCACAGATATTTCTATTTGTCGAAGCAGAGTGCATGAAGAGAGAAGCTTTATCATGTCTCATGTGAAGTGTGCTTTGGGTCTTTATCTCAACAGGGGTCTGGGAATGGCTTTAAAATCTGTGATTTTACTTACTTCATATCTCATTTTAGCTTTCATAAAAAAATCAGCCAGAGCCTTAAAAATCCATAGGAAGATTTGTTTTGTGTCAGAAATAGAATTGATTGATGAGCTAGAGATGTATTTTTGTCTTCAGTGTTGCCAATGGTAACATCAGTGAAATAATTTTCATGCTTGCCAGGCTTCCTGAGCTTGCTTGTCTTGCCATGAGGCCTCTTGAGAGTCTCAATCACCTTTTCCCCTCAAGTTCCATCCTGGGTGCTTCAGTTTTCATTTGGCTATGCTGAAAGGTCTAGCAAGTTTCATGTCTGTTATTGCCTCAGGGTTCATATTCAGGGAATGTTTCCTTAATTAGTAGATGACTCAATCTGAAGTAAGTCCAACAGACTCTCTGGCAAGTATCAGGAAGTAGCAATATTAGAAGGTTATGTAGTCATCAGATGTAATGCAGAGATGGAGAGAAAGACAGGTGCTGCCCTATATGACGCAGAATCTCATTGGTTCTCACTGGGAACAGTGGCATCCCTTTCTGCTACCTCTCACAATACCAGATCTGATGTAGGAGCATGGGAGAGAGGGAAGGTGGAAAGGGAGTGTTGTATCCCACTCCATTTCTTTTTTCCAAGCCAGTGTGCTGCATTCAGTTTGATTTCAATTTGGAGACACTTTTGTCCTATGAAAGCTAACCCTCCTCTTCCCTACTTCCCAGAGGGGTATGCACATCAACCAACTCTATCACATTCTCTCTGCGGAGAGTGGAACGTTCTGCCTGGAGGATTCTTACAGACACTTCTAACAATTTTTCTTGGAGCATCAAAGTTATAGTGACATAAGGACTAGATAACATTTCAGAGTAAAAAGATCTGCCATACCTATCCCTTTCCTCCTTGTTGAGATGGCTATCAATCCTAATAATTCTACCTTGGATTTACTAACGTAGACAGTGTTTGAGGGCCTCCAGATGAATGATCTCATTTGATTTCTCATGCTTTGCATGTGAGAAGAGGCTAATTGTTTATGAACTAACCATTACAGGAAAAAATTAGAAACAAAAAGGTTAGAATGACTAACAGTGAAGAAGGAGAAAAATTAAGTACTATTTCAATTTGCCCCATATAGGCATCAGAATAAAGAGGGTACATCAATACTTACACAGAATTTATTCCATTAAGAATGAGTGCTGGGATGCCCAGGTGGCTCAGTCGGTTAAGTGTCCGACTTCAGCTCAGGTCATGACCTCATGGCTCCTGAGTTCGAGCCCCGCATTGGGCTCTGTGTTGATAGCTCAAGGCCTGAGCCTACTTGAGATTCTGCCTCTGTCTCTCTCTGCCCCTCCCCCACTTGCATTCTGTCTCTCTTTCTCAAAAATAAATGAACATTAAAAATAAATAAACATTTAGCCAATAAATAAATAAATAAATAAATAAATAAATAAATAAATAAACATTTAAAAATTTTTCAAAAAGGATGAGTCTTAAAGACGATTCATAAACATTTGTCTACCACAGACATTCTGTGGGCTTCATGTTTTGAAAAATAACTTGGAAAACTGCATTTATTAAAAAGCAATTAATTCTGTTCCCATTTTCATTGATAATAACTACACTTACATACAGTCAATTGACATAACTCGGAGTTGCTATAAACAGTCATCCTAGGAATAGAATTCCATTAGATCTTTGAGGATCATCTCAATAGTTCCCTGTTGCCTGTTATTAGTTTTATGATACCAAAGGAATTAAAACTAAAGTTTGGGAACCATTGATACAGTCTAGCCTCTTCCTTTTAAAGATGAAAAAGTTGGGGTGCCTGAGTGGCTCAGTAGTTTAAGCGTCCAACTATGGCTCAGGTAATGATCTCACAGTTCGTGGGTTTAAGTCTCAGGTCATGATCTCATGGTTCATGGGTTCGAGCCCTGGGCCAGCCTCTGTGCTGGCAGCTCAGTCAGTCCCAACCCTGCTCACACTCTCAATTACTCTCAAAAATAAATAAACCTTTAAACAAATTTTTTTGAAGATGAACTAGTTGAATAAGAAAACTTAGAACTCTTGGTTAAAATTAAAAAACTAGTTGATGTTGAACTGAAACCAGAATACAAGTATTCTGTTTCAGTGCTTTATTCCAAAAATCTATAAATCAGATAAAAATAAAATCCTATTATGAACCATGCAGGTAATTTAAAAATGAAGTCATTAGTCAAAAGAAAAACAGCATCACAGGCTTGATGATTAATGGCAAATGGCACTTATCCTCAGCATTGCGGAGGCAACAGAAAAGGAGAGGACTATGGCAAAACGAAAGGGCATGACCTGTCAAAGACAATCTACCTTGCTTCAACTAATGGTGGTCATGCTGGTATGTTAACATTACTAAGTCTTCATGCTTAAAAGCAAGAGATAAAAATTTTTATGTGAAATCTCCCAATGTTCAAATGTTGCCAATTATTTCAAACACTTTATTTTTTTTATTTAAAAAAATTTTTTTAATGTTTATTTATTTTTGAGACAGAGAGAGACAGAGCATGAACGGGGGAGGGTCAGAGAGAGTGGGAGACACAGAATCTGAAGCAGGCTCCAGGCTCCGAGCACAGGCTCTGAGCCTCAGCACAGAGCCCGATGCGGGGCTCGAACTCACGGACTGTGAGATCTTGTCCTGAGCTGAAGTCAGACGCTCAACCGACTGAGCCATCCAGGCGCCCCTCAAACACTTTAAAAGTACCATCTGGGCCAACATTTTGAGAGCCAAAGAAAAATATATGTGTGAACTGTTAATTTGCGGTTGCTCATAAAAGTAATCAATAACTGAACATGTGCTTATTGATAAGTTTATGAGATAAGAAAATTCCCTGAAGATCTTAGCAGACCTAGGGTTAGGGTTAGGGTTTGGATTAGGGTTAGGGTTAGGATATCCTTCCATTTACCCATGTGATAAATATTTGAGTTTTGAACTATGGGTAAAACACAATATTGGAAGCTGTGGGAGGCAATGAGCAGGACTACAAATCTGAGGAGAATAGAACACATAGAACACAGCTATCAAGGACAGTTGAGTAATACAGTTGTTCTCAGAGTGGCTGTATATCAGAATTCCCTGGGTCTAACCTGTGAAAATTCTGACTCAGCAGTTCTAAAGTACCATCAGCCGTTAATAAGAAATAAATAAAATATTGAGTAGCAATATGTCAGACCACATGAATTGCTGGTGAAGCCAATATGTATGATATAATGACTTCTAGTAACCCTAGGATAAAAGAGTAGAAGTAAGTGTGGCTGTGGAGGAAAGTAGATAGCTGGCAAGGTGATCATAGTTGGAATAAATGACTGTTAGGTCCAGGATGAGGTAGTGGCTGATTTGCTGGTAGGTAAGCAGTATACGGGTCTTGACATAGAAATTTTGGGTCTGTAAACATTGTACTCATTGTGTTTCAAGGCAAGCAGAGGGGGCTGATGTCTTAATTTTCCAAGGTTCGTATGAGATAGTCCAAACAGTCTTGTGAAAACTGTTTGCGACACCCCAATTTCCTCATCTTTTAAATAAGGTAAATATTGCTGAGGAAGCAGTTTGAACTTGTAGAAGCAGTTTTCGGTATGAAGGAGAAGTGATGCACAAATGCAAGTGTTATGTTTTTCAAATTTGTTATTTTGGTATTTCGAGTGCTAAAAGGAGTTTCTTGGAGAAGTCTTTCTCTTTCATAAATCCAATCAGAAATGTTCAATTCCTGCACACATGAGCAGGCAGCTACAACTGGGAAAATGATTCTGTGATTCCACATATTTCTTTGACAAGTCACAAATGGGTTTTAGTGACCAGCTGCAGCTTGTGTGTTAAATTCAAATAGTTCATTCTTGGCACAGTTATTTTTTACATTCCCTTGCATTGGAAAAAAAAATTATGCTGCCTACCATTACACATTGTAAAGGCGATAGGTTATATCTATTTGGAGAGGATATTGCATGCTAAATGCATACAATGAAAATGTCAATGAATTCAACAGTATGTTTCGCCTCTGATCAGTGGTGGCAAACCTACTTTGGATCTTTAGTCAGTGGGTCTGCTAAGATCTTTGGGGAATTTTCTTATCTCATAAACTACAGGAAATGTAAAATGGAGATGACTGCTGACTCCTTTCCAGGTACTCAAATGAAAACTAGATTTTAGAGCTGAAGTTGATCTGGAATTCTTTTCCCCTCCCAAGGGTTAGCAACCAATAATAATAACACAGACAGACCATCAGTCTGCTTAGTACACTTCTGGTTTTCAGAAACAAAGTTTTCTCTTCAAGTCCGAAGATGCTCTCACAGTGGACTGAATTCTTGTGTTGAAGGGAACAGTTTATCCATTAGCGTCCTGAGATCCACTTAATAAAGAAATACATTTTAAACTTATTTTATCTTTATGCTTATTCAAGCCTATGATAATGTAAATACACCTTAAGTGCAAAAAAAAAGTGTATCCAGAGTAAGCATAGTAAGAGATGCTTCAAGATAGATAGAATAATGATTAGCATTATTACATTGGAGGTAGTTTGATAGACAAGCATCCTTGGGTGTTTGCATTTAGTCACTGACTAAATCAACATAGAATTTCTACTGACCTAATTAATCTTAAATTAAGCGTGCCTACTGTTTACTATGATTACCTCATCAGACAAGCTGTTTCAGCGTCTGTTTTTCCTCATGGTGAAAAAGGTTCTCTTTTACTTCAAAAGTGAGTTTTCCTGCTCTTAAGCTCAGTTGTTTGGCCATTTCTATCCAAAATAAATACTTCTTTCTCACCTATTAGCTGTTTAAGGCTGAATTGTGTCTTTAAATGCATGTGCACGACTCTCAGGGCAGACTTTTGACTTCAGTGGGAGCTATGAGTCTTTGAGGGCCTGATCTGACCCTGTGTTTGTGCTCAGTATATAAGTATTTATGTAATGTTTTCATTTCCTGACCCGCTCAGTATCATTTCTTTGGCAAAATATATTCATTTCCCTCACATTTTCCCCATCTGTTATATTCTTAAGTCTGTCTATTACTTTGCTTACTTTGCTTTGATCTTTTTTAGTCTGGATATCATTTCCCAAGGACAATGTGCACACGCACACACACACACACACACACACGTAAACCAAAAGAATATATAACATTTGTTTCCCACTCTACACAGAATTTACATTACCTCATATAGCAATTTGCTTTACATAGAAAAAGATATGCATTCATGTACAGATTTTACCTCTACATATATCTCTATGAGGACAAGATTATTGGTCTTTTGCTGTTCTAAATAGAGACAATGAGTTCTTTATTTCTTAATTTTATGAGAAAGAGATTGATATGAGAAAGAACTAATATCTGAGTTTTCTTCATTTCCCTTCTCTGGGTCTAACTCTTGGATACTATCTAGATGGGGAGATTTTCAGTTTTTATTTTGATGAATCCTTATTTGTTTTTCCTTTGTTCCCAAATAGTATGTTTGAAAACTTTGCTAGCTTACCATTATGGAAGACGTTAACATTCAAGAAAATATCAAACTGAGTATCAGGCATCTGTGGACTCATTCTGGATTCCAGGTGGGTGTTTGAGACACAACAAATGAAAAGGCCCATTTTAATATATTTGCCTCCTCTTGTTTTCTCACTTGACTTCCCAATCTAATTTCTTTGCTGCCAAGGGTTCTCACTCATATCACCATTTAAAATTTAAAAGCAATATATATTTAAATGCAAAATAATGTGCTTATATGGAGACTCTGCCACAGTGGAAAGTATGACAGTGGGTTTCATTTCAAAGAGTTCTGGATGATCTCCCGAGTGGTAGAGCCAGAAGTAAGAAATGTTAGATCATTCCAAATGACTAGAAATAAAACAAATATTATTCCCTGTTTGATCGTGGTATCTTTCCACATTAGAGAATTTTTGTTTTTATTCATTCCCTCTTTGTCATCTTCCTTTTGAATGACCATGGTTGCTGTGAATAGCACAGACAGCAACTTCCAAATTTATTTTAACAGTAGGAAAGATTTTAAGTCATCCCTGCTCACATTTTGAGGAAACTGAGATATTCTATTAGTAATGTGCACGCATTTCAGGTTTTCCTTAAAAGCCTCCCTATTGACTCAAAATACCCTTCTGAAATCTTTCTGTTTTCTGGAATGATAATGGAATTCAGATGGGGAATCTACTCAACATCACATCTTATCAATCCACTCAGAGGCACCCAGTAGAGTGATCAATTACATGGAAATTGCTGCTTGCACAACCTTTCACCACAAAGGTTAGCAATGAAACAAAAATGTGAAAAGCTCAATAAAAACTGGAAAATATTTTATATCATGCAGCATGAATACTTACTGAGAATGCTCGTATGTTTTTTAATAGTAGTTTTTAGAACACGTAAGTTTATGTCTGGAGTCAGTAGTGACAAGTGTACTCCCAGAGCAAATAGCAAATTCTTGTGGCAATGAAATAAGTGAGCAGACTACAGAAGGTGTAACTTTGGATGTATCTACTTCAAGCCTTCAGGTTTTGTTTTTAGGGTAATTCCCAAAAAAATAATATTCTGCTCTTACCTGTGGAAGCAACACCAGTAGTTAACTGAAATAAATCTACTTGCCTGGCACATAATCTTTTTCCTTCTGAGAAATTTCAAAACGGAGATATGTGTATGAGTGTGAGGTATATGTGCATGTGCGAAACCATACAGTTTGTGAGTGCAATTTACATTCTTGAAAAATTATGTGTATGTAAGTAGAAATGAAATCATATTTTAAATGATCCATTGAATTCCAACTAATGTCACCCCTCTGAGAATTATTTTTAAAAAGAAACTTTTTATGTTTATTTTTGAGAGAGAGAGAGAGAGAGAGCGCGAGCACAAGTGGGGGAGGGGCAGAGAGAGAGGGACAGAGGATCCACCCAGGATCCTCACACTGACAGCAGTGAGCCTGATGTGGGGCTTGAACTCACAAACAGTGAGATCAATACCTGAGCTGAAGGTGGATGCTTAACTGACTAAGCCACCCAGGCACCCCACTCTGAGAATTACTTTTAAGTAAAGCCTACTTTAATAACATAGTTACCCCCACAGATATACGGGATATACAGATGAAGATTTTTCTGAACACTGTATATTCTGTAATTAGTTATAACCATGTATAAATATTGATAGACTTTGAAACTATACAATTTAAATGAGATAGATGGAGAGAATATTTGATATAACCTTACAGAATTAGCATCAGTATTTTGGCAGTTTTCTGAGGCAGGCATTAAAAATGAGGATCATGAATATGAAATCCGAGTACGTATAAAAGAACAATAATGTGCTCACCCTTCCGTTTCCTTTTCCTTCTCTGTCTCATGCTTCTATTTTTTTGTAAGTTCGACAAAGAAAAGTATAGGCTTTGGTATTGGTGAAATTCTGTTGAGACAAGTGGCCTCCTAAAGAATTGAGCAATCCAACCTTGGCAAGCCCTTGACCTTGTGGCTGAAATTGTCTTTGTGGGTGATGGGATTTTCTTGTAAACTTTCAAGTCATATGAAAGGGTGACAGTTTGATTTAAAAAACAATTTGATTATTAACATCTATATTCTTTCACTTTTGCAACTGGGTGGGACACACTTTCAGTACCATTACAGTTAACAAAGCAAATATTTAGCATCACAGTATTAGATGTTAATGACTTTATCTAAATCTGTAATTCTATCAGAGGTAAAAAGCATTATACTGATTTTCAAAACTCTTGACTCAACCATTGGGTTAGAAAAATGGGAGGAGTGATAGAAGGCTACTATAAGAAACCTGAGATGGTACCTGATACAACATAAAGATACGGAACTAGAGGTGGATGAAGCTGACAACCACAGAGGTCATAGAGAAATCGTTTACATGCCTTTAAGCATTCTCTGTAAGAATGGCATCCTGTGAGAAGAAATTGTAATTATGCATATGAAACTGGGCTTTCAGTTTTATATATGAAAGATAAACATGTTTGTGCATATATATTGATGAAGCAATAAGCAGTAAAGTCCTAATTAAAATTCATTAAAAGAAAATTCAAGTCAATATTATTAAAATCAGAGAACATATTATCTATAATTAAATTCATACCATAAATTAATATCAATTATCATTTAAAAAGTAGTTATATAAATGTTAAATAAAAAATAATTCATCATGGATAAAGAAATTGTGGTTTATATACACAATGGAGTACTATGTGGCAATGAGAAAGAATGAAATATGGCCCTTTGTAGCAACGTGGATGGAACTGGAGAGTGTGATGCTAAGTGAAATAACCATACAGAGAAAGACAGATACCATATGTTTTCACTCTTATGTGGATCCTGAGAAACTTAACACAAACCCATGGGGGAGGAAAAAAAGAAAAAAAGAGGTTAGAGTGCGAGAGAGAGCCAAAGCATAAAAGACTCTTAAAAACTGAGAACAAACTGAGGGTTGATGGGGGCTGGGAGGGAGGGGAGGATAGGTGATGGGCATTGAAGAGGGCATCTTTTGGGATGAGCACTGGGTGTTGTATGGAAACTAATTTGACAATAAATTTCATATAATAAAATTTTAAAAAAGGCATTCATCTTTCTGGAAAAACTATACACCAAAAGTCACATTAGAAACACACTTCAAATTAACTTTAAATTTAACTTCCTAAAACAAAATGAGTGACACATTTTTGCTGTCTATAATTCTGTCAGCTTTTCCACCTGGTTTTCTAATAGTCTATTTGGCCACTAGTAGAAAAGAAAGAAGTTTCATAATACATAGTGTCTCAGCCTCACTGGTGGGTATACCAGACATTTACTATTAAGGGTTAAATAATGTGCATTATTATTATTTAGTGTATACAATATACTTTTTAAAATTTTTTTAATCTTTATTTATTTTTGAGGGAGAGAGACAGAAAGAGTGTGAGCAGGGGAGGGGCAGAGAGAGGGAGACAGAATCTGAAGCAGGCTCCAGGCTCTGAGCTGTCAGCACAGAGCCCAACACAGAGCTCAAACTCACGAACTGTGAGATCATGACCTCAGCCAAAGTTGGATGCTTAACTGACTGAGCCACCCAGGTGCCCCAGTGTATACAATATATTAACTAGAGGGGTGTGTGTGTGTGTGTGTGTGTGTGTGTGTGTGTGTTAGAAGCTTGAATGGCAAATAATTATCATTTAAAGAGCATTGTGGTCCACCATTAGTGGTCAGATGCAGCTGGAACTTAGTTGGCAATTAGGTGTGTAGAGTTATGTACACAACGAAAAATCTGCTGGATTCCTTGCTGCAAACTTTCTAAAAAATAAAGCATATTGAGACTGTATGAAAATACAGGCATGCTAGTGGCATATAGATCAATAAAACTAATCAATCTAATGTAACTAGGTTATTACATTGAATTTAGTCAAATCTATTCCATCTCTACAAGTAATCTGAGATTACAACTCCAGCTCTGCCTGCTGGACCCACATACACCCTGAAGGATGAAATGTAACCATTAGTAGATTCTTTGGGTTTATGTTGATATAAACTCTACATTCTTCTAAAATCTGACTGAAGGGCCACACAATTGGATGTGTGCTGGTCAATATAGGGTTGTAGAGTGGATAACTACTAATAGTTGATATAAAAAAGTTGAAGATTGGTCCTGCATTTGTTATTGCTAAAGACATTGCTTACAATACTACTTGGTTGTCCAGGTGCTAAATATCTGTTAGTACTAGTATCACTATGCAAATCTCTTTAAGGATGGGAGAGCTTCTAATCAAATACAGAGAAACTACTGATCTTTAAAATATAATATATTCATATAGTGGAATACTACTCAACAATGTAAAGGAACAGACTATTGATAAACACAACACTTTGGGTTAATCTCCAAAATATTATGCTGAAAGAAAGAAGCCAAGAGAAGTCTGTATAAAAGAGTATAAATTGTATGATCCCATGTATGTGAAGCTCTAGAACAAGCAAATCCATGTCAAAAGAAATCAGAACAAAAACAGCAAAAGGGGCAGAAGGACCATTTTTAAACTGATGGTTATGTTCTACATCTTGATAGGGATGCTGGATTACATGGATGTATCCATTTGTCAAATCCCTCAGAATCATAACATTTCAGAGTGGTCCAACTCATTGTAGATAAATTACCATAATATAAAATATTTAAAAGAAAAAAATGCGATGTTATTTTACTTTCCTTTTTTCCCAGCAAGGTCAAAGGCTTATTTTGTTTTATTTTATTTAAAAATTTTTAATGTTTATTTTTGAGAGAGAGAGAAACAGAGCATGAGCAGGGGAGGGGCAGAGACAGAGGGAAACACAGAATCTGAAGCAGGCTTCAGGCTCTGAGCTGTCAGCACAGAGTCCAACACAGGGCTTGAACCCATGAACCACGAGGTCATCACAAGCTGAAGTCGGTTGCTTAACAGACTGAGCCACCCAGGTGCCCCAAAGGCTAATTTTAAATAGTCAGTCACAGATGACTAAGAGCACCATATGTTAGCATACTCTTTACCTCTTATTTTACTTTAATTACTTCTAATTTAATAACTTCATCATACATTTGTCATGTTATAATGTCCCTCAAAGTCCTTTTTTTTTAAAAAAGGCAAATGCATGCATCTCTACAATCATATTTGCATACAACAAAAATGGATAGAACTCTAAAAGGTACATTTCACAATTCAGAACAAAACTTAAATAATCCTGACCTGTTATTACTTTCAGTTTTACTCTTTTTCAATTACAGAAGTCTATCTGAATAGCTCAAAAAATAAATTTGACTCCTGATTTTAGTAATCACATCAAAAATATATTCTCTTTGGAAGAATGCAGCATTGCTCAAGTAGAATATTTACTTGAGAACAACGTTATATGAACACTAAGTATTTGATTGTGGTTTCAGAGGCTGTATGAAATTGTCCAAGTACTTCATGGAATTCCAAAATCTCTCAGCTTATATAACATTAAAGTTGTTTGAGTATGCATGATTAATATAAAATGGGAAAATATGGAATTTTCAAAGTTATTACTGGTCATAGTTAACATGTAGATAAAGGGCATGAATTGGGGGGGGCATAGATTTTCATTTCTATCAATGTTTGGACCTATTCTAACATCTGAGATGGACATGAACTGAGTAGGAGAAGGTTTTGTAATTCTTCCTTTAATTCAGATTTGCCTATAAGCTTTAATCTCATTATTTACAATCTTCCCAATAATGTGAAAACTCTTGGTAGGTGTAGCACCAAGGAATGTTGACAGTTGATTCAATATGATGTCCACTTTCCTCAAGACAGGATGCTCAACATTTAGTAAAAAGTGGATTTCAAAAATTCCTAAGTTCATGAGAAACTGCTACATACAAGCTGCTATTTCATTAAAAACACTATTCAGCCATGAGAAAGAAGGAGATCCTGCTATTTGTGACAACATGGATGGGCCTAGAGGACATTATGAGAAGTGAGTTAAGTCAGACAGAAAAATACAAATAACTGTATGATGTCACTTATATGTGGAATCTAAAAGAAGCTGAACTTACAGAAATAGAGAGTAGAATCGTGGTTACCAGGGGCTGGGAGGTGGGGGAATTTGGGAGATGTTTAAAGGTACCAACTTGGAACTAGTAGATAAATGAATTCTGGAGATCTAATAATCAACATAGCAATTACAGCCAACAATACTGTTTTAGAAACTTCAAAGTTACTAAGAGATTAGATCTTACTTTTTCTCACCACTAAAAAAATTAATAGTTAGAAGACCTAGTAGAGGTGTTAGCTAATGCTACCGCAGTAAACATATTGCAATATATAAATGTATCAAATCAACACACTGCTTAAAATTACATAATGTTTTGTCAATTATATGTAAATTATAGAAAAGAATAAAAGGAAAAAAATGCTCCATTCTTAGATATTTCCCTATTATTTTCTGACCATCTTTATTACCTTGTAATGAATGGCTTCAAAGTTTATTGCATAACCACCCACAATCTTTTAAGAAAAACTATGTGAAGTTAAATTTCTATCTCCAAACAAAATTCACCCCAACAATTTGTTAAGGAGAAAAAAAATGTTTTTAAGGTGCAAATCTATCATTGAACTTCTTCAGTTGTTTGGGGGTTTTTTTCCCCATCTTGATGCTGAGAGAGAATAGTTTATTTTTCACTAGGCAAGTTTTTTTTTTCCCAAATAAGTACTGTGTCGTAGCATAAAAACTGCTTACCTATGAAACTGTGCTGTTTCATAGTGCAAACATGTAGCATGGCCACTGGCTAAAGGAATCAAAGTTGATTGCTATTTTGTAAAGTTATACATTTAGCCTCCTCGTAGAAAAGTGCACTGAAATAAAACACCTACCACTTATAAGATTTGAAAAAATACGAAAGTTTGACACCAGACTGTTGGTGAAGCTATAGGGAAAATAACACCCCAAATATTGATGGGGATGGGGTGGTGGTTAAAACTTCGCACAACTTACATAAAGGAAATCTAGCAGTATCAACTAAAATTATAGTTGCATTTACTCATTGCATTCATTCAAGCATTTAATGCTATGTGTATATTTGCATACATTCATATAATGGTAATAAATGCATATAATTGCATTTATTCCAGCAATCCTACTTTAGTGAACCTATCCTACAAATATACATATGCTAAATGATGTGTGTAAAAGATTATTTTTGGGGGCATTGTTTACAATAGCAAAATACTTGAAACAATTGAAGTGTTCATTTATATGGAGCTGGTTAATAAACTATGGTGCAACCTCTCAATTAACATGAAAATGTAAGGAAGCTCTCTCTAAATATAAAAAAGGATCACCAAAATAATTGTTCAGTGAAAATCACAAGAAATAGAATAATGTATTGAGAATTCTACCATTTGTGAAAGAAAAGAGATGTAATAATATATATTTATGTTTATGTTTGGATGAAGAAATACTGCAAAGTACATGAACAACAACAAAAATGTGGATGCTTTGAGGGAGAAGTGGAAAATGGGATAGATGGGCACGCAGGTGGGTAGCCACCTGATGGGAATTACAAAATGGACATTTCTCTTGTTATAAGTGAAGGTAGTTATAAAATGCATTTTCTATCCTTTAATAGGAAAAAGCCTGTATGTATTCTTTACCTATTTTTCTACTGAGAACTTAGTCTTTTCTTTCCCCCAAAGAAGTAGCCCTTTGTAATATTTGATGCAAACATTTGTCTTTCAACTTTCTTTTTGGTTGTACAGCTTTTCCTTGACTTATGATCAGGTTACATCCTGATAAACCCATTGTAATCTGAAAATATTGTAAGTGGGAAATTCATTTACTACACTTAACCTACCAAGTATAGCTTGGCCTAACCTACCTTAAATGTGCTCAGAACACTTACAGTTGGGTGAAATCCTCTAACACAAATCTATTTTCTAATAAAATGTTGAATATTTCATGTGGTATGTTGAATACTGTTCTGAAAGTAAAATACATGACTATAAGAATGACCATATGGGTGCAAGACAGTTGTCAGTGTATGGGTCATTCACTGTCGTGATCATGTGGCTGACCGGGAGCTGAGGCTTACTGCCATTGCGCAGCATCACAGAGTCACTGTACTGCATCCTGCTACCTCAGGAAAGGATCAAAATTCAAAATTTGAAGTATGGTTTCCACTGAATGTACATATTGCTTTTGCACCATTGTAAAGCAAAAAAAATTGTAAGTCAAACCATAGTAGTCAGGGATCATCTATATTTGTCAAACAGAAAATTCTGAGTTTTCTGTGGATGAATTCATTGCTTCTTTTGTGTGGTGTGGGACTGAAGATTTGTGTCGTTCACAAATGTTTTCCTCATTCTGACAATAACAAGGCAAACATCTATATTTTCTTCTGGACTTTATTTAAATATATTATCTATCTGATTTTATTTTGATGCAAAGTGTTAGGTAGGAAGTCAACTTTTTTTTTCTTGGTAGAAATCTCTTTGTAACTTATTTTGCCACTAACCTAACATGACATCTTAAAATACACCAAATTTCTGTACATGCTTATGTCACTAATACCACACTTTTTAGCTAATACCTTTAGAATATATTTTAATGTCTATAAAAGCTAATTTCTTCTCATTGCTGTAATTTCTCAGAGGTCTGTTGTTCTATTTTTTTAAATGTTTATTTATTTTTGAGAGAGAGATAGTATGTGCACACACACCTGCATGTGTAAGTGGGGGAGGGGTAGAGATAGAAAGGGACAGAAGATCTGAAGCTCTGTGCTGACAGCAATGAGCCCGATGCAGGGCTCGAACTCATGAACCACGAGATCATGACCTGAGCCAAAGTCAGATGCTCAACTGACTGAGCCACCTATGCACCTCTCTCAGAGGTATTTTGAACGTCCTTGTTTTTTATTTTTCCATATGATATGTAGAATCAAGTTATCCTTTTCTGAATAAATACCATTGGAAATTTAATTGGAATTACATTTAATTTAATCCCTGAAAACCATGAGAAACTTTCCATTTTGTCTTCTTCCATCATTTAAATTTTTTCTTCATGGATTTTACACATTTGTTGTTGAGAGATTTTTAGTCCCTCATCTTTCTGGTTGTTAATATAGCTGTCAATCTATTTATTTTGATGAAAAATTCAGCAATATTGTGTTACAGTGGGTTAACTCAGTCTTTGTCATTCATTGGATGAACATACAAAGATACTGACTGAAAGGTTTGTCAACCTAAATAGTCTGTGACTTTTACTTATTTTCCCATGGATAATGAACAACATATCTCATATGAAATACCTCTGTTTCTATGATTTTACAGCATCTTGTTTTAAACAGCCATTTTAACTCTATTGCCTATTAACAAATTTAAGCCATATATCAACTATTAATGTGGCTTTTATTTTTTTCCCTCCAATCCAGGCATCAATAAATTCTTTAAAAATCATTTCCTTCTTTCAACTCGCCAAACAACGGTTGTGGTATATGAACATAAAATGAGTCTAAAAATTTAAAAAGCAATCAAGGCTAATAAAAAGAATAAATTGTGTGTACTTGGTGCTTAAATTTCAACATGCATAGTAACAGCATGCAGGGAAAGGAAAGCAAGGGCCATGACAGATCTCATAACTGCCTTCACAGGATGCAACAGTAAATATCCCCTAAATAATAAGACAGCAATTTGAACAGAACAGTGCTAGATTACTTAAAGATCATCCTTCTCATTCATGAGAAATTACATGACTATGAAAATTATGCATTTTGTATATCCACTTGACATGAAGGGCCTAGGAAATACCACAGCCATCAATCAGCTGCTTTCAGTAATACAGAAAGTAACGTACATTCACTTTCTTGCTAAGGCTCTAAACTTCTATTTAGTGCCTTTTTTCTTATTTAGTCTTGATTTAATTTTACTGCACTTTTTATTTTTCCATATTCTTAATACTATGCCACTACATATCATGTTAGACAACTTTTGTAATAATATGTTTATAGAATATAATAGGATACAAAGCACATATGTAGACATGTATTGCCCATGTACTGTAAAGGACAGGCAGGAAACTAGAAGAATGGGGAGAGTTTGTTCAAGAGAGTTAGAAGAAAAATACAAGAGTTTATCTGAAAAGCAAGGTAGAGTCAAGGAATACGTAGTGTTAAAGTGCCTCACTGATGCTAAGATAGTAATTGTGTTTTAGAGAAAGGACTGAGGTAGCAGAGATCTCTAACCTTTTTTTTTTTTTTTCTTTTGAGTTCTTGTGTCTATCTAACTGAGTTTTAAATCTAATGCAGGGTTTTGGTAAAGATTGATTAGATAATAGGTTAATTCTACAAGGTGATTAAGCTAGTCCCCTGGGGGTGGTAGGCAGTTTGGGGAGATGTATTATTCCTTTCAGACCCACAGAGTGCCATTTAATCCAGCTGTTCAAACACAGAGCCACTTAAAGTGCTTTCTACCACTCAGAAGGAAATTCTAGATAATATAGATAATCAGCACTAATGACATATCCAGCGTGACAGGGGATCTAGATGAAGGTAGAGATTGTAAAGGGTCAGAATAAGGCATGCATGAGCAGGGAGCAAGTTCCATCATGGAGCTGAGAAGCAGTGTTAGGAAAAGATTGCTCTATAAATAATGAGTCCTAAGAATCATTACCCAGATAGACCCCAGATGACCAACTAAAGGGTGCACTTGGGAACAGGGAAAATGGGTATTTGCTTTCCTACAAGGTGATTCATTGATTCTGTCACCAAAATTCTTGCTCTGGGCTGTTGGGTTTCACACTATTATTTTGAAGACATTACTTAGTTTTGACTATTGTTTCATCATTAGGTTCTTCTACCTTCTTTGGGCTAAGAATGTATAATTTTAGAGGGTGTGACAGTGGACTGTGGGCATCAAATTGAGATTGTACATGTACAACGGGCTCCTATTTGGGTCTACAATTTTTCCAGCACACCAGATATTAGCACCTACACTGGAATTATTAGACCCAGATGGTATATTCAGTCTCCTCATCAAATCCAGTGGATGTAGGTGTAAGAAACATGCATGGTTCTTGCCAAGCTCTATACTGGATGGAATTGAGTTCAGGATGTCCATTGTACACAGAAGCATCTGCAGGAAGAAAGCTATATAGTTCATATGGCAAAAGCTGGTCAGGATCCCAGTATGCACTTCCAGTAAGTTATATCTGGTATTAGAGCTCATATAAGGAGAGATAGACTCAACATCTTATATGAAGAACCTGGTGTACAAAGGTCTGTAGTAAGTTTTCATACCAGTAAATTTTGCCTGCAGATTCAAAGGTTCACCAAGTCCAGCTAAGTCAATATTTCTCAAACTTAGTAAACATGAGAATAAACTGGGTGAGAGAGGCTTGTTAAAAGTGCCTATCTCTGAGCCTCACTCCTGGTGATAATGATTCAGTATATCTGAGATGGGGTTCCACAATCTGGATTTTTAACAAGCACACCTACTGACTTGAATATAGGTGGACTCTAAAACAACACTAAGAAAATTTGTGCTGGGAAGTCACCGACTAAAGTCACCCCAGGGGCAGATGTGAGTGGAGGAAGGTATTGAGGTTGAAAATTGGCAATTTTTATAGGACTGGATGTTCTAGATTGTAGCTAAGGTTGAACTTCAACAGAAATAGTGGGAGAGAAGGCAGGATAGTTGAATGCCTGACAAGGCAAAAAGCCCTAGTTTCTAGGCTAGCTTCCCATGTTGGTATTTTATCTGCCCCACTGAATTGGAGATCGTATGTCAAAGCCTGGATGGCATGGCCACTTTAATTTCTGGAGCATTGTGGAGAGTCCTCCAGAAACGGGAGACAAACTGAAGACTGCCCAACATGAGGAAATGTGTCATCTGAATATTTCTGGAAAGTAAAGGACCCCTTAGAACTGGGGCTGGGTTTCAGTTTCTTCCATGATCTCTCTACCACAATGGAATGTCATTCCCAAAGGACTACAGTTTGGTTAATGAAGCTACTGCAGTTGTGCAATTTTTTAACTCTGTATATTAGGTGAAGTTAATTGGTATCCTTGAGGCCTAGTATCTCCATCTGTAAAGTTGGTATAATATCAATACACTGAATTGCTCTGAAGAATGAGGAAAATAGATATAAAAGCATCTTGAATGGTGTCTGTGAATACAGAGGTTCAATAAGAGGTAATTCTTGTACTTTTTTCTTTAATTAACATCATGAAGTAGTGAAATAATGTGGATTTTATAGTTAGACCTGGCTTTAAGTCTCATCTTGATCACTTCCTAGCTATATGACCTTGACTAGTTTACTTCATTTCTCTACATCAAAATTCTTTATTTTTTAATGTTTATTTTTTATTTGAGAGACAGAGAGAGAGAGAGAGAGGCAGAGAGAGAGGGAATCCCAGCAGGCTCCACACTGTTAGTGAAGAGCCCTATGTGGGGCTTGATCTCACAAATCATTAGATCATGACCTAAGCCAAAGTCAAGAGTTGGCTGCTTAACTAACTGAGCCACAAAGGTGCCCCCCAAAATTACTCATTTTAAAAATAGAATCACAATCCCTGTCTTGCAATATTGTTTTGAATATTATCAATAATATAGGAAAAACACCTGGAATTTTATAGAAATTGATCAATAAATAATACTACTCCCCTGCCTCTTTCCTTTCTCTTCCTCCTTCTCCTCTTCTTCCTGCAACTCCCTTTTCTATATATTTTAAGGTTTTAGAGCTCATGAAACCTGTGGGAAGGGAGCTGGTCTCCCACCCTGATTTCAACTATCAGCTTCCAAAATTTGCACAGGAAAGCTAAAGCTGAAAAGAATGTGGATTCATAAGTCAACATTAGCAAGGTCTCTCTGAATGTTGGTCAGTCTCCTATGAAACGTCTGCCTGCCCTGATTTAATAGTTAGACCTCCTGTTAGTTCACTAAGTCTGTGCAAGAGGGCTGTATCAGTTTACTATTAGGTGATAATCTTGCAGCCCAAGAGTTACCTGGCTTGATGTCCAAAGGTGCTGGATCTTCCCTGGGTGAGTATGTGTGAGATGCCATTCTCCATAAGTCTTCCAGTCAATCCTTCCCTACTAGACAGGATCAACGACCATCAGTTTCTGGGCCAGGAAGCAGGTATTAAAGTGCTTGAGAATGAAATAATAGCCTTTATATTGCAAGAAAATATTTACCACCTTCCAGAAAAGCCCACATCTTTTGGACCTCATAATCTCACAGAAAACTTCCATTTCATGAGTAAGGAACTCTGGTTAGTACCCATTAATTTGGTCAATCATCTTTCTCCAATTTACGGATAATGAAATAAACCCACTTTTATCTTGTAGACTACAGGGACCCTAAAGCCTACATATAGGCAATGACCAGCACATGGAAAATCTACAATTCTCAAAGATTGCCAGGGACATTTTAATAGGAAAAAAATGAATATGTTATGTACCCACAGATTCTATCTTCTTTCCAAATGGAGGTGTTTCCATTTGAAGGGTAAGGTCCTTCACTGTATTACCTCAAAGTGAAAAGTCCCCAGCAGAATAATGTCACAAGGGATGCTCAGGGCTAGAAACCAGAGTCTGGGGAAATTAGTACCAACCAGGTATACACAGTGAATTGCTAGCTTGGTCTGATATCTGAGGAGGAGCAATGGGGATTGTTAACCACCACCAGTTAAGGAAATCTACAATTAAATACTACAGCTAAAAGAAGTAGGTGTCAAAAGTTAAACTGAAGAGTGTTAGGAACTAGAAATAAAGGGCATGGTAGGGTCACTGGATAACTCCAATGGATTGCACAGGAGAATATATTCCTTGCTTGTAGCTATTCTTATTGGGCCTCTTTAATGAGTTGTACTGTTCTAAGTATATGTTAACATATTTTAATCATGAACAAATCACCATTCAAAGTCATATGCAAAACATTTCACTTGAGTATTCCCTACAAGCCAAGCCTTGTGCCAGATGCTGCAAGAATACAAGTCAAACACCACCACGTTCCCTACCCTGTAATAGCTCATGGTAATTGGAGAATGTGTATCTTTAGCAACTACTTTTAACATGCCACTGATCCAGGAGTAAGGGGTATGAAGATGTGAGATGCCTTCCCTCCATTTGGGCTTAGAGTCACTATATCAGATAGAGAGTAGCAAACTAGATGAAGAAGCCAGAGTGTAGAGAATGTAACAGAGAAGGATATAACAAGGAAGGAAGCAGCAATGCTTTAAAATGACTCCTTATTTCTTATTAAGGAATCTGGTTAGAGAAAAATCCAGAGAAAACTGCCAGTATTTGGGGTTCCTAAGGAGTAGAGAACCCTATCTCAGGTTTAACTGAGAACCTTGGCACATTTCTGATATAGAAATGCGGTGGAAGTTCTGGAAAGAAATGAAATTCCCTTCAAACCGAAGGACCAGAATGTATAATTCTATAGTCAATTAAGAGGTAGATTATGAGAAGAGAGGAGGTAGAAACAGGAGGAGTAAACAAGAGTCAGGAAGCCATGATGCTTTTCAGGATAACTTGGGTTGAGATAGGACAGCCAAAAGACATTTTAGGAACAGAATGTCTATTTTATTTGTATTTGTACCTGCATATCTCTATCTATCTATCTATCTATCTATCTATCTATCTATCTACCAACCTACATACCTACCTATCTATAGAGAGAAGAGATATATTTTATGAAACCATAGAAAAATACTGTGTTCCAAAATTGGGATGATAATCTGTGGAACAGAGTCCATATGTGAGATGACAAGAAAATTCATAAACTAGTTCAAAAGAAGCAGCATCTTAAAGCCAGAATGGACCATGAACAGAAGTTTTTTCATTCTCTCTTTCTTCTTTCTTCAAACCCTAAATGTGAAGATGGTGGTAAGCTTTCTAAAAGATGTGCAACAAGCTTTGAGCCAACCTTATCAACATCTTATAGTACAAAGTGACCCCTGTTGGTATTTGTATTATATTTAAATTTGAAACTAAGAAATATGGACTTTCTACTACATTCAGAGTCAAATCGTTAAAAGATTTTGAATCTGAGGAGTAATTCATTTGAACACTAGTAACAAACATACCACATTTTGGCTAAAACATTTTAGGAAAATTTTTTTAAGTAACAAGACACTTTTATTCTTTCATTTTTATTATTTTTTACAAAATTATTGACAATATACCTATGTTGTACTTTTCATCCCTTATTTATTTTATAAGTGGAAGTTTGTACTTCTTAATCTCCTTCACCTATTTCACCTGTTACCCCAACTAGCTCCCCTCTGGCAACTGCTAGTTTGTTTTCCATATTTTAGTCTGGTTTTTTTTTTTATTTTACATATAAGTGAAATCATAAGACATTTGTCTTTCTCTGACATTTCATTTTGCATACTTCCAGGTCCATCAATGTTGTCACAAATGGCAAGATTTCATTCATTGTTTATGGCTGAGTAATATTCCATTGTATATACCATATCTTCTTTATTCATGCATCTACCAAAGGACACTTCGGTTGTTTCAATGTCTTGGTTATTGTAAATAATGCTGCAATAAACATAGGGATGCATACATCTTTTTGAAGTAGTATTTTCATTTTCTTTCAGTAAATACCCACTAGTGGAATTACTGGGTCATGTGGTTTTTCTATTTTTAATTTTTTGAGTACCCTCCATGCTATTTTTCATAGTGGTTGTACCAATTTACATTCCCACCAACAGTTCATGAAGGTTCCCTTTTATGCACATCCTCACCAACATCTGTTACTTATTGTCTTTTGGATACTAGCCATTCTGATTGATATGCAGTAATATCTCTTTGTGGTTTTGATCTGATGAGCAGTGATGCTGAGCATTTTTCATGTGCCTGTGGGCTATGTGTATGTCTTTGGGAAAATGTCTGTTAAGGTGTTCTCCTTTTTTAAATCGGATTGCTTATTTTTTTGGTGTTGAGTTGTAAAATTTCTTCATATATTTTGGATATTAACTTATCAGATATATCATTTACATATATCTTCTCCCATTCAGTACGTTGCCTTTTTGTTTTCTTGATAGTTTCCTTTGCTGTGCAAAAGCACATTTTAGTGTAGTCCCAATAGTTTATTTTTGCTTTTGCTTCCTTTGCCTGAGGAGACATATCCATAAATATGTTGCTAATGCTGATCTCCAAGAGGTTACTGCCTATGTTTTCTTTTAGGCCTTTTATGATTTCAGGTCTCACATTTATGTCTTCAATCCATTTTGAGTTTATTTTTATGTATAGTGTAAGAAAGTGGCTCAGTTTCATTCTTTTGCATGCAGCTGTCTAGTTTTCCCAGCACTATTTATTGAAGAGACTGTCTTTTTCCCATTGTATATTCTTGCCCACTTTGTTGTAAATTAATTGACCATATAAACATAGGTTTATTTGTGGGCTCTCTATCATGTTCTATTGATCTTGTGTTTATTTCTGTGCCAGTACCATACTGTTTTGATGATAAGCACTTCTAAAATTTGACTCTTTAAATTGGGCCAGAGTTTGGGATGCATATGGTGAATATATGATTTTTTTTATGATAAGACAGAGGAAGGTTAAGAGGTAGCATAGGAAGATCCTGAACTCACCACTTCCCATAGACACACCAAATCTATAGCTACATATGGAACAATTCCCCCTGAAAAAGACCTGAAAACTAAACAGCTGCTTCACAACAAAGGATAAAAGGATCACATCAAGACAGGTAGGAGAGGCAGAAAAACAGCCTCACCAAAAATCTAACCCCAGACAGCAATTCACAACCAAGAGAGACCTCACAAATACAGAGCTTCTCCCTGAAGAGTAAGGGATTTGTACCCTACATCAGACATCCCAACCCTTGGAATATGCATTGAAGAGGTAAGTCCCTAAAATGTCTGGCTTTGGAAACCAATAAGGCATACATCTAGGAGAACCATAGGGCCATAGGAAATGGAGAGTTCACTCTTAAAGAGCTCACATCCAGACATACCGCAGGACCTACCACAAAACAGCAGTTTGAAAAGTGCCTAGACCATACACAAAGGAAGATTCCTTTGCTAATCCTAAAGTGTGTATCAGAGAGGCAGAAGCCTGTTGGGACTCTCCCCAGGGAAGGAGGCACTAGTGGATGTTATTTTCACAATCTCCATCTACCTTGCTACCACCAGTGGGCATGCCCCACCACCATGCTCACTGGCAGCCCCCTAAAGCTACCAGGCACACACAGTCTACACAGGGGACACCCCTTGAGTGCCTAGTTCTTGTAACCAGGAAGGCTTGTGCTTCTGGGCCCTACAGGTCTGAAACATTCAGAGACACAAAGGCTGCAACCCCAAGGCACTGCACAGACCACAGACTGAAACACACCCCCAACCTTTCTGTGAAAAGGCCCATTTACTTGTTTTGGAGCCTCTGCCTGAGAAGCAGGTTTCTGGTTTACTACGTATCTAGAGGCTACAGAGGCTACAGAAGTGATTTTAGGGAATGTAGATTGGGAGGCACCAGATTTGCACTCTCCCTTGGCCACAGCTTGCCAGTAATTCCCAGAAAAAAGCTTATACACTTGTTTTGAACCCTAATATTTTCCACCAACTATCACCAAGGGGACACATCTAGGTTGCCTGGTCTAGAGGCCAGCAGTGTTTATGTTATGGTCCCACAAGACGGTATATATTTGCATACTTTAAAAGCCACTGCCTATGAATATGACTTCCAATCAGCCTGAAACTAGGTGCTGACAGATCCTTCCCTCTGGATGGGACTTGGTGCATCCTCAACTGAGACTTATCAAGAATCAATCAGGCTGATTAGCCAATCATGAAGTTTCAAGAGACAACCAAGAACTGGGCAAGGTTCTATAATAAGACTCATCTCCTACATAAGGCCACTCCTTCAAGATGAGAGAGATAGCTGTTTCCCACCTAATACATAGAAAAAATGCAGAAAGTCAAGCAAAATGAGCAATCAGAAGAATATGTTCCAAATGAACAAGGTAAAACCCCAGAGAAAAGAAACCTTAATTAAATAGAGATAAGTAATTTACCTGACAAAGACTTCAAAGTAATGATCATAAAAATGTTCACCAAACTTAGGAGAAGAATGAATGAACACAGTGAGAACTTCAACAAAGAGATAGGAAATATACAAAAGTACGAAAGAGAAGTCATGGAGCTGAAGAATACAATAATCAAACTGCAAAATACACAAAAGGGATTCAATAAGCATACCACATAAGGTGGAAAAAAGCATCAGTGATCTGGGAGACAGAACAGTGGAACTCATCTAAACAGAATAGCAAAAAGAAAAAAGATTATTAAGTTTTATTTATTTATGTATTTATTTTGAGAGAGAGAGAGAGAGAGAGAACATGAGCAGGGGAGGGGAAGAAAGAGAGAGGGGGAGACAGAATCTCAAGCAGACTCTGCACTGGCAGCACAAGCCTGATGGGG
Source organism: Acinonyx jubatus (assembly GCF_027475565.1). Lineage (NCBI taxonomy): Eukaryota > Metazoa > Chordata > Mammalia > Carnivora > Felidae > Acinonyx > Acinonyx jubatus. The sequence continues at coordinate 133,599,552 of NC_069382.1, read as the reverse complement.
AGCTTGAACCCATGAACTATGAGTTCATAACCTGAGCCAAAACCAAGAGTCAGATACTTAACTGATTCAGCCAACCAGCCACCCCAAGAGAACAATTTTTACATTTTTATTTTTTTGAGTTTATTTATGTATGTTAAGGGAGAGAGAGAGGGAGAGAGAGAATGAGCAGGGGAGGGGCAGAGAGTGAGGGAGAGAGAGGGAATCCTAAGCATGCTCCATGCTGTCAGCACAGAGTCCAATGCAGGGCTCAAACCTATGAACCATGAGATCATGACCTGAGTTGAAATCAAGAGCTGAATGCTCAACCAACTGAGCAACCCTGGTGCCCTGGGAATCCAAGAAAATAATTTTCAAAGGTGACGATTCTTAAGGGACTTATGTGACCATATCAAGCAAAAATAATATTTGCATTATAGGCCCCAGAAGAAGAAAGAGAGAAAAGGGCAGAAAACTTATTTGAAGAAATAATGGCTAAGAGTTTCCCTAACTTGGGAAAACAGACATCCAGATCCAAGAAACCCAGAAAATTCCAAATAAGATGAACCCAAAGAGATCTACACCAAGACAGATTATAATTAAAATGACAAAAGTTAGAGAGGAAGAGACAATCTGAAGCGCAGCAAGAGAAAAACAACTTGTTACATACATACATGCATACATACCCCCATAATGCTACCAGCAGATTTTTCACTAGAAATTGTGCAGGCCAGACAGAAATGCATAATATGTTCAAAGAGCTTAAAGGAAAAAACTTCCAATCAAGAATACTCTACCTGACAAAGCTATCATTCAGAATTGAGGAATAAGTAAAGTTCTTTAGATAAGCAAAAGCTAAAGTTCATTACTTTAAACTGGCCTTATAAGAAATGTTAAAGGGGCTTCTTTAAGCTGAAAAGAAAGAGCACTAATTAGTAACTACGAAACCTAAGAAAGTAAAAATCTCACTGGTAAAAGTAAATATATAGTGAAGGTAGTGAATGAACCACTTATGAAGCTAGTATGAAGGTTGAAAGAAAACAGTAGTAAAAATCATTATAACAATAATTAGTTAGGTAATACACAAAATTAAAAGATGTAAAATGTGACGTCAAAAACATAAAACATTGGGAGGGGTGTTAAAAATACAGTTTTAGAATGCATTAAACTTAACTTATTACAAATGTAAAAAAGACTCATTGATATATATCTATATATGCCTCGTGGTGACCACAAGGTAAAAATCTATGAAGAGTACGTTAAAGAAAGATACACAAAAGATAATGAGAAAGGAATCTAAGCATCACACTAAAGAAAGTCATAAAACCACAAGGGAAGAGAGCAAGAGAAGAAGAAAGGAACAGAGAGGAACCACCAAACACCTAGAATATGTCTAGGCATTAAAAATGCCAATATAAGGACACACCTAAATACTAATTGGACTAAATACTCCAATTAAAAGACAAAGAGTTGCTAAATGGAATAAAAAATAAGAACCATCCTTATGCAGCCTATAAAGCTCACTTTATATGGAAGGACACACACAGACTGAAAATGAAAGGATGGAAAAGGGTCTTTCATGCAAATAGAAACTTAAGAAAAAAGCTTAAGTAGCTATATTTCTAGCAGCCAAAATAGTCTTTAAAACAAACACTGTAATAAAAGACAAAGAAGGGCATTTCATAATGATAAAGGGTCAATCCAACAAGAAGATCTAACATTTGTAAATATTTATGCACCCAACATAGATGAACCTAAATATAAAAAGTAAATATTAACAAACTTAAAGGGAGAATTGCCAAAATTACAATAATAGTAGGAGACTTTAATATCCCACTTACATCAATGGATAGATAATTCAGATAGAAAATCAAATAAGGAATATTGGCCTTAAGTGATAAATTAGACCACATGGACTTAATAGATATATACAGAACATTCTATCTAAAAGCAACAGAATATGCATTCTTCTCAAGTGCTTGTGGAACATTCTTCAGGATAGATCACATGTTAGACCACAAAACAAGTTTCAATAAATTTAAGAAGATTAAAATCATATCAAACATCTTTTCCAACAACTATAGTATGAAACTAGAAATCAGTTACAAGAAGAAAACTGGAAAAATCACAAATATGTAGAAATTAAACAACATGTTTACTGAATAACCAATGGGTCAATGAAGAAATGAAAGGAGAAATCAAAAAATATCTTCAGACAAATGAAAATGGAATTACAACATAGCAAAATCTATGGGATGCAGCAAAAGTGGCTCTAAGAGGGCAGTTTATGACAATACAGGCCTCCCTCAAAAAATAAGAAAAATCTCAAATAAACAATATCATTTTACATCTAAAGAAACTAGAAACAGAAGAACAAATGAAGCCCAAAGTTAGTAGACAGAAGCAAATAATACAGATCAGAGGAGAAATAGAGACTAAAAAGAATAAAAAGGTCAATGAAACTAAGAGCTGGTTCTTTGAAAAGATGAAAAAAAATTGACAAACCTTTAGCCAGACTCACTAAGAAAAAAAGAGATGGCTAAAATAAAATCAGAAATGAAAGAAAAGTTGTAATTGATATCAAAGAAATACAAATGTTCATGAGACTATTATGAATAATTATATGCCAACAAAGTGTACGATCTAGAAGAAATGGATAAATTCCTAGAAACATACAATTTTCCAAGACTCACTTATGAAGAAATAAAAAAATCTGAATAGACTGATTACTAGTAAAGAGATTGAATAAGAAATGAAAAACCTCCCAACAAACAAAAATCCAGGGACCAAACAGCCTCACTGGTGAATTCTACCAAACATTTAAAGAAGATTTAATACCCATCCTTCTCAAACTCTTCCAAAAACTTAAAGAGGAATGAATGCTTCTAAATTCATTTCATAAGACCAGCATTACCTTGATACCAAAATCAGACAAGGCCACCAAAAAAAAAAAAAGAAAATTACAGGTCAATATCCCTGATGAACATAGATGCAAACACCCTCAACAAAATATTAGCAAACAGAATTCAACAATACATTTAAAGAACCATATACCATGATTAACTGGGATTTATTCCAAAGATACAAGAATGGGCTTAACATCAATGTGATATACAACATTAACAAAATGAAGGGTAAAAATTATATGATATCTCAATAGATGCAGAAAAATCATTTGACAAGATTCAATATCCATTTATGATAAAAGCTTTCAACAAAGTGCATATAGAGGGAACATTCCTCAACAAAATAAAAGCCATATAGAACAACCCACAGCTAACATATTCAATGGTAAAAAACTGAAAGCTTTTCCTCTACGATCAAGAACAAGACAAGGATGCCCACTCTCACCATTTTTATTCAACCTAGTATTGGAAGTTCTAGCCAGAGCAATTAGGTAGGAAAAAGAAATAAAAGCTTTCCAAATTGGAAAAGATGAAGTAAAATTCACTATTTGCAGAGGACATAATTTTATACAAGACACTAAAAACTCCACCAAAAAAGCTATCAGAATTAATAAATGAATTCAGTAAAGTTTCAGAGTACAAAATGAATATTCAAAATATCTACTGTGTTTTCATATACTAACAACAAACTATCAGAAAGAGAACTTAAAAAAAATTCTATTTACAATTGCATCAAAAAGATTAAAATACCTATGAATAAATTCAACCAAAGAGATGAAAGACCTATACACTGAAAACTATAATACATTAATAAAAGAAATTAAAGAAGACACAAATAAATGGAAAGATATTCCATGTTCATGGATTGGAAGAATAAATATTGCTATAATGTCCATATTACCCAGAGCAATCTGTAGATTCAGTGCAATCCATAGTGAAATTCCAATGCCATTTTTTCACAGAACAAAAGGAAAAAAATCTAATATCTATATGAAACCACAAAAGACCCCAAATAACCAAAGCAATCCTGAGAAAGAAAAACAAAGCTAGAGGTATTATGCTTCCTGATTTCAAAGCTATAGCAATCACAACTGTATGGTACTGGCATAAAAACAGACACGTAGATTGGTAGAATAAAATAGATAGCTCAGAAATAAACCCACATATATATGGACAATTAATTTATGACAAAAGAGTCAAGAATATACAATGGAGAAAGGATAATCTCTTCAATAAATGGTGGCAGGAAAACTGGAGAGCTACATGTAAGGAATGAAACTATCTTACACCACACACAAAAATAAATTCAAAATGGATTAAAGGCTTGAATGCAAGATCTGAAACCATAAAACTCCTAGAAGAAAACAGACAGTAAGCTCCTCAACAGCTCTTTTGTTGACGATTTTTTGCATCTGACTCTAAAGGCTAGGACAACTAAAGCAAAAAGTAAACCAATGGGACGTCATCAAGCTGGAAATCTTCTGCACAACAAAGGAAATCATCAACAAAATGAAAGACAACCTACTAAATGGAAGAAGATATTTGCAAATCATATATCTAATAAGGGGTTAACATAAAAAACATATAAAGAACTCATACAACTCAATAACAGAAAAAAATACAATCTGACATGGACATTTTTCCAAAGAAGACATACAGATGGTCAAGACACATGAAAAAATACTCAACATCACTAATCACCTGAAAAATATAAATCAAAACCACCATGAGATACCTCCTCACACCAGTCAGAATAGCTAGTATCCAAAAGACAAGAAATAACAAATGTTGGTAAGGATGTGGAGAAAAGGGAACCCTCATGCACTGTTGGAGGGAATGTAAATTGGTGCAGCCACTATGGAGAACAGTATGGAGACTCCTCAAGAAATTAAAAATAGAGCTACTATTCCACTTTTGGGAATTCATCTGAAGGAAACAAAAACACTCACTCAAAAAGATATATCCACCACTATGTTCAGTGCAGCATTATTTACAGTAAACAAGATGTAAAAACAACCTAAGTGTCCATTCACAGATGAATGAATAAAGATAACCCCCCCACACACACAAACTCAGCTATTAAAAAAAATGAAATCTTGCCATTTTTGACAACATGAATAAACTTTTATGGTATTGGGTTAAGAGAAATAAGACAGACAGAGAAAGAAAAATACCACATGATTCCTAAGTAGGATCTAAAAAATAGAACAAACAAACAAACAAGCAAAAACAAACCAAAACTAAACTAAAAGATATAGAGAACAGAATAGTGGTTGCCAGAGGGAAGGGGACTTGAGGTAGATAGAGGTGGTCTAAAGGTACAAACTTTCAGTTATAAAATAATTAAGTTATAAGAATGTAATGTAGAGCATGGTGGCTTTATAGTCAATAATATTGTACTGCACACTGAAAAGTTGCTAAGAGAGTAGTTCTCATCATAGAAAAAAGTTGTAATTTTATATGGTTACAGATGGTAACTAGACTTATTGTGGTGGTCATTTCTCAGTATACAAATGTTGGATTATTATGATGTAAACCTGAAACTAATAAATTAATATTGGAGGTCAATTATACCTCAATTTAAAAATTAGGGGAAACTGGGTGAAGGGTATATAAAAATCTTTTGTACTATCTTTATGACTGTTCTGTAAATTTAAAATTATTCCAAAACAAAAATCGTATTAAAAAATTTTTTTAATGACAGCATAGATTCAGGAAAACATTCTTTCACAGGTTTTGATTTTCTAAAGAGTATTTTGTACAGATACTGGCTCTGTAGTTTTATTTCCTTACAATAATTTTGTATGAGTCTATATGTGTTTTAATTTATGGTCAGTAGCAGAATTTCAAGCAAGAAAAACTTCACTTAATTTTTGTTCCTGAATGTAAAACATCTGACAGTATTTGCCGAGAAAACTTAAATTGCCTTGCTTTGTTTGCATAAGAAAAAGGAAAAGTCCAGGGCATCCATCTGCAAATCAACATCAAAGGCTTTTCACAAAATGTAGGGAGGTGACATGTATTTGGAGAAACAGTATGAGATCCTTCTGTTACTAGGGCACTGCTGGCTTCGGCTTTCTACACTAACCACAGCCAAGGGCAACTGAGGTTTATGTGTCTTTATTGCTGAGGTAGCTGGTCTTTTAGAGCTGAAGCCCACAGCTCTGTATTTTGCCCACTCTCCCACCCTTTAACATCTGTTAATGATGGAGATTCACAGCACATTTTCTATGAAATGAAGCCATTTAAAAAAACTTTCATAAAGTCGAAGGTTTGGGGAAAAAAAGGAGAAAAAGTCATTAAGTAAACACATTTTTTCTGAGACCTGATGCTAAATATGCTATCACTTGATATGAGTTGTTTGATACAGATAAAATTTATTCCATAGAATTATGGCCTTGACACTTGACCAAAAAGTCTCTATTTCTTTCCCATTATTAATTGGATTATATTTTTATTTATTCATAATGAGATGACCACAATCATGCATTTTAGAGGTAAGGGGATAATCCAGATCATCCAGGAGTTCCAAATTTCCAAGATTCTAATAATATGTATTCTAAGCAAGAGATGTCTTTGCAGGCATTCATAATTCTAAAGTATCAATATTTTGGAAGACAGATAATTCACACTGCCCCAAAGCTATGATAATTTTATATAAAAGCTATACAATTGCTTTCCTTCCTTTTTTCCTTCCTTCTCTGCTTCCTTCCTTCCCTTTCCTTCTTTTCTTTTCTTTCCTTTTTTCTTTCTTTACCCCCTCTTTACCCCTTTCTTTTTCTTTTCTATCTCCCTTCTCTCCTCTTCCTCCTCCTTCTTCTGTCTGTCTCTAATACTACTTTAATTTTTTTTTATTGAAGTAAAACATAATGCAGAGAATTATACAAATTGCAAGTGTGGCAAATTCTAACTTGGCAAATTCTCACAAAGTGAACAGTCTTGTGTAACCAGGGATCCAGTTCAAGAATAAAACTCTATTAATATCCCAGAAATCTTCTGGCTCCTCCGGGTTTTTAAGCACTCTCCTCACCTCCCCTCCAAAACCTCATCACTATTTTGATCCATAACACATTGATTAGCTTTTGTTTCTAAACTTTATACCCTTTATACAGTATGTACTCATTATGACTTGCTTATTTTATGCAACATTATGTGTAATTTATCCATGTTTTTGCTTATAGCAGTAATTTATTCATTTTCACTGATGTGTGATTAGGAAAAAAAGAACAGATTTAGGAAAAAATTTCTTCATGCAATTTGGTTTTTAGCAGGATCTGTAAATAAGAACATACCACACTTTAAATTTTTCTTTAATGCTTTTATTTATTTTTGAGACAGAGAGAGACAGAGCATGAGCAGGGGAGGGGCAGAGAGAGGAAGACACAGAATCTGAAGCAGGCTCCAGGCTCTGAGCTGTCAGCACAGAGCCCAACGTGGGGCTCGAACTCACAGACTGTGAGATCATGACCTGAACTGAAGTCGGACGCCCAGCCGACTGAGCCACCCAGGTGCCCCAAGAACATACCACAATTTATTTATCCATTCAATTGTTTATAGGCATTCCAGTTTGGGGTTGTTGGGTTTTGTTTTTTTGTTTTTTTTTTTTAATGCTGCTAAGAAGACTCTTATATGTGTTTTTTATTTCTGTTACATATATACCTAGGAGTAAAATTGCTGGGACATAGAATATGAATACGTTAAGATTTTGTAGACATTTCCAGAGTTGTACAAAGTGGTTATACTAAGAATTCCAGTTACTCTACAACTTTGCCAACACTTAGCCAGATCACATTTGTTTTATACTGTCAGATTGTATTTTATTTTGTTTTAGCACTAGTGATAGATGTACAGTGATATCTCAGGGTAGTTTCATTTGTACTTCTCTGATGATAAGGATGAGACCCTGTTCATTTGTTTATGGGCTATATGAATATCTTTTTTTGTGAAGTACTTATTCAATACTAAAGAAAAAACATAAAAGGAAAACTATATACCCACAACACTTTTGACACCAAATGTATGGGTTTTCCACACATTGCAATCCTCCAATTCTCTGTAGACACCAACTGACTGTCCTACAATTTAATTCAATTCGGGCACTATCTTCTTGGAGTTAGTGCCAGATTCCACAAACGAAAAGGCTCAGTCCTGTAAGACTGCCCCACTTCAGATGCCAGTTGCAGTTCCCAGGTTACTGCCTGTACTCCTGACTGTACATAAACCCCTCCTCAAGTCCAGTGATTTACTATAACAGCTCACAGAAAAAGGGAAACACTTCACTCACTATAACTGGTTTATTATAAAGGATACAACTGAGAAATAGCTGAATGGGGAAAGTATGTGTTCACGAATGCTGAAGCTCTCTGAACCCTGTCATTAAGGATTTTTATGTAGGTTCCATTACCTAGGCATGATTGATTAAATCACTGGCCAATGATGATTGAACTCAATCTCTAGGTCGTCCCTGGAAATTGAGGGTTCAAAGTTTCAACCTTCGAATCACCTGGTTGGTTTCTCTGATAACCAGCACCCTGTCCTCTAAGAGTCACCTCATTAGCATATATTCAAGCTATGGTTGGAAGGGGCTTATTATAAATAACAAAAGATGCTCCTTACACCCCTATCACTCAGGAAATTCCAAAGATTTTACTAGCTCTGGGCCAGGAACCAGGGACAAAGACCAAATATATTTTTCTTATTATATCTCAATGTAACAAGACTTGCCCATTTTAAAATCAGTTTGTCCATCAGTTCTTATTAATCTTCAGGAATTCTTAATATATTTTGTACATGAATCATTTGACAGAAATGTATGTTGCAAATGTCTTCTCTCATTCTGTGGTTTGTCTTTTCACTCTGCATTCCTTATAAAGTTCAACATATCAGTATTTTGTTTATATGATTAGTTTTTATTTGGTTCTGTTTAAGAAACCATTCCTCACCCACAGTTCATGAAGATATTCATTTTCCTTTGCTAACTTCTAGAAATTTTATTGTTTTATATTTCAAACTTGGGTCTTCATTCAATTTTGGAATGGTGTATGGTATGAGTTAAGATTTATTTGTAGATATCCAATTGATCCAGCACAACTTATTGAAAAGACCATCTTTATCCACTGCTGCATAGTTTGACTTTATCATAAATCAAGTTTTCATATATGTGTAGGTCTATTTCTAAACTCTGTTATCTGTTTCATTGATTTATTTGTCTATCTCTGCACCAAGAGTACACTGTCTCAATTACTACCTTAAAAGAATTCTTGATAACTTGTAGGGTAAACCCTCCAAATTGGAATCTTCCTCAATATTGTCTTGGCTTTTCACGGGCTTTACATTTCCATACAGACTTTAAAATAATCTTGCTAATCTACCATCTCCCACATACAATTCTGAAATTGCAATTGAGATTAAAATGGATCTATAGATAAGTTTGGGAAGATTGTACTACAGTATAGTTCTGGGTAGTTAGTCCCACTGAATCCTCTACTCAGCTTGAGATATAAAGTTATAGGTATGTATATACATGTTTACAGAAATATGAAGTTGAAATCAGAATTATGATGTTGGCTCTTTAACACAAATTGCTTTAAGTATGGTATTTTAAAGAAATATCTTTCTACAGTGACTTTTCTGTTGGTATGTCATTCATCCACCTTCCTGCCCCAGATCTCATTGTATAAGCAATTTTCAATAGAAGTGAGGTGGTGAGATGGGGAGGGAAGAAACCCAGTGCCCACTGGGGCTAATTTTGGTTAACTATTGCTGCATACCAGGTCAGTCCAAATCTAGTAGCTTAAAACAGCAACAATTATATAATCTTTCATGGTTTTGTGCAGTGACTGGGCTCAGTTGATCTGTGTCTCTGGTTTCACTCAGGTCCACCCAGATAGATTGTGACAAGGTTGCAAATAGATTGTAACAGAGGCTGATGTTCCTCTATCCAGAATCAGTGAGGATATGGAGGCAGTTGCCCTTTCTTCCTAATCCCAGTTGCCCCTCCGTCTCTCTCCTCTTCATGTGACTTCACTAGCAAGGTAGCTGGACTCCTTATATGGCCATTCTGGGCCTTCCAAAAACAAATGGTCATTAATTACCTGGCTGCCTATGTATAATGTGGAAGGAGACTCTACAAGGCTGTGAATACCAGGAAGCATGGCTCATTGGAGACTGTCTGGGGATTAACTGCCACAAGAGCTTTATCAGAATCCCTGGGGAAGTGTATGTGTTACTTGATTAAAAGAATTTTAACTACTATAATAAAATATATGGGAAAAGAGTAAAACATTTACCTCTATAAAAAACAAACAAAATAAAGTCAGACTAAACTTTGCTGTCTGGTGGAAAGACACAAATCATAACCCACAATTCTCAATTTAGCTGTATGATCACCTAGTCATATCAAAATCTTGAGGAAGTCATGCTTTTGTTTTGTTTTGTTTTGTTTTGTTTTTTGAGGGAGAGTAGCACATCAAAGAATATAATGACATATTTAACTAATAACAATTAGGATATTAAAACAAAACTCTGATATGCTTACTTTCTCCACTTCAATTGAGGTTTGCATTTATGTTGACTTTCTGCTAAAACAGTCTTTTACCATGTATTTTTATTAGATTAAAAAAACATAGCATGTTCAGGACTAATGCATATTTGCTTTCAGAAGTTCTTTCTCTAAGACTTCTCCCCTCATCCTCACAAACATGTTCAAAGTTGAAATTTTTGCATTACTCTACAAAAGAACACATAACTTTATTCAAATTTGATCCTACTTTCTCTTTATGACCATCCAACTTATTCCCTTGACACAGAATTAAAACAATAAAACTCCCATTAGTTTTCATATTCATTAATGATAACATCTAAAATTTCAGACCTTCCTTTAACTGGGAAATTTTCAAGACCACTCCTCAGAGAAACAGCACAAGGTCATTGAGGCCCTCATTAAAGAGTCTGACCCTTGGGAAGGTGTGAAGAGGCATTCTTCCAAAGATGATATTTTCACTACCCCACATGGAGTTCTACTTCCATAAATAAAACAGCCTAACTTGAGTAAGTTAGGCCATTTGAAGCTAATCTCCCAACACTACAGGCTGTGCTAAATAGCATAAGAAGATATATGTATGATACAGCCCATATTTTGAATGAAAGAAATCTACTGAAAGAGACTTTTCAATAGCACCTTAATAAACCCAAGAATGCTTAAGCAAAAAATTTGTTTGAAATAGATTTGTCTTTTTTGAACAATAAATACTGGGTAACTTTATTCAGGTTTTGGTCAAATCTAAGATATAAATATTATTCATCTCCGAATTCAAAGCCTAACTCATTACCTGGCACTCAGAACATATTTAATCACTATTTGAAGAATAAATGAATCAATCAATGAATACATTATTTGCCCTCTAACCTTCTTCCTTACTGGAATACATTATTTGCCCTCTAACCTTCTTCCTTACTGGAATACATTATTTGCCCTCTAGCCTTCTTCCTTACTGGAAGAAGATTCCAACTGGAATCTTCGATGCCACGTGATACAATCTTTATGCCTTGATTTTCTACAACATAATACTGAAAATAGAATTCCAATAGAAAACCCATGTTTTCTCTTGCCCTTTATCTCCAAATTGTTAGAGCCTGTATTCTGTTAAATGTTAGTGAATCATATTCTTGAAGGCTAAATGGAAATATGCTCCATTCTGTAGTCATAATTTGGCTCCTACCATGTTTTTCCACATTCAAAAAGAGATAATAACTGAGAATGTTCAATAATTAATGAAAGACATGAACTCCTAGATTGTAGAAGCAGAGTGAGCTCAGAGAAAAATAAAAATAAATCCAAAGAGCAGAGAAACTGTAAAACATTAAAGTCAGACAGAAAAAAAAACATAACTCAGAGAGAAAAGACAGATTCCTTCAAGAAACAATAAACTACTCATCAGCAACATCAGAGACCAAAGGACAATGGAATACTATCTCATAAGTGTTAAACTATTAAGTAGGAGGGAGGGGAAAATAATGATATTTAAAACACACTGAGAGAACTGACCACACAAACATCCACTGTAAGTACTACTAAAGGATATACTTTAATAAGAATAATTAAATCTAAGAGGAAAAGAGTGGTTTGTGTGAAGCAATATACACAAATTGGTAAATATAATTAAAAATATTCAAAACAAGCACTAAAAAAATAAAGACAAATTGGATGGTGTTTAAAACAAGAAAAGATAAAAATTCTAGAACACATGGAAATGGGAGTTGGTTATCAGATTTAAAGGAATTTAAGAGTCTTCTATTGTTTGAAAGGAGTATAGAGATATTAGACTTTATTAGCACAAATATGTATGCTCAAATTTTGAAGGAAGCCATGAAAATGAGAATGATAAGACATAACTTCCAAATCAGTAGAGGATGGGAAAAAGAGATCTAAAAAATAAATGAATCTTGACAACATGGATGGACTTAGAGGGTATGTTAAGTGAAATAAGTCAGACAGAGAAAGAGAGATACTGTGTGATTTCACTAATATGTGAATCTAAATTACAAAATAAAGGAACAAACAAAAACCGAGATGACTCTTAAATACAGAGAATAAATGGGTGGTTGCCTGAGGGAAGGTGGGGGGGGGGGAGGATGGGCAAAATAGATAAAGGGCATTGAGAGGTACTAACTTCCAGTCACAAAACACATAAGCTGGAGGCATCACAATTCTGGACTTTAAGTTGTATGACAAAGCTGTAATCATTTATATAATATGGTATTGGCACAAAAACAGATACATAGATCAGTGGAACAGAATGGAGAACCCAAAAATTAACCCACAAATGTTTGGCCAACTAATCTTTGACAAGGCGTGAAAGAATATCAAATGGAAAAAAATCTCTTCAGCAAATGGTGTTGGGAAAACTAGACAGTAACATGCAGAAGAATGAAGCTGGACCACTTTCTTACACCATACACAAAAATAAACTAAAAGTGGATGAAATACCTAAATATAAGACAAGAAACCATCAAAATCCTAGAGGAGAAAACAGGTAGCAACCTCTTTGACCTCGGGTAAAACAACTTCTTACTAGACATGTCTCTGGGAGCAAGGGAAACAAAAGTAAAAACGAACTATTAGGCCCTCATCGAGATAAAAATCTTCTACACAGAGAAGAAAACAGTCAACAAAACTGAAACGCAGCCAACAGAATGGCAGAAAATTATTTGGAAATGACCAATCAGATAAACGGTTAGTATCCAAAATCTATAAAGAACTTATCAAACTCAACACCTAAAAAAAACAAATAATCCAGTGACGAAATGGGCAAAAGACATGAACAGACACTTTTCCAAAGAAGACATCTAGATGGCTTACAGACACATGAAAAGATGCTCAACAACACTCATCATCAGGGAAATACAAATCGAAACCACAATGAGATACCACCACACACACATCAGAATGGCTAAAATTAACAAATGAGGAAACAACAGATGTTGGTGAAGATGCAGAGAAAGGGGAAGACTTTTGCACTGCTGGTGAGAGTGCAAACTGGTGCAGCCACTCTGGAAAACAGTATGGAGTTTCTTCAAAAAATTAAAAATAGAACTATCCTATGACCCAGCAACTGCACTACTAGGTATTTACCCAAAAGATACAAAAATACTGATTCAAAGGGCACATGCACCCCAATGTTCACCGCACTATCAACAATAGCCAAATTATGGAAAGAACTCAAATGTCCATAGACAGATGAATGGATAAAGAAGATGTACAATGGAATATTAGTTGGTGATAGAAAAGAATGAAATCTTGCCATTTGCAACAATGTGGATAGAACTGCAATGTATCTATCATATGCTAAGCAGAGTAAGTCAGTCAGAGAAAGACAAACATCATGTGATTCCACTCATGTAGAATTTAAGAAACAAAACAAATGAACATAGGGGAAGGGAGGAAAAATAAGATAAAAACAGAGAGGGAGGCAAACCATAAGAGACTCTTAAATACAGAGAACAAACTGAGGGTTGCTGGAGGGGTATTGGGTGTGGGGACAGGCTAAATGAGTGATGGGCATTAAGAAAGACACTTGTTGGGATGAGGACTGGGTATTCTATGTAAGTGATGAATCACTAAATTCTACTCCTGAAACCATTATTGCACTGTATGTTAACTTGGTTTTAAATTTTTTAAAAAGGAGAAAAAAATAAAAATAAATACAGTGGAAACATGTAATTAAGAAAAACAAAACAAATAAAACAAAACAAAACAAAACACATAAGTCACAGAGATGAAAAGTATACCATGGGGAATATAGTCAATAATATTGTAATAACATTTATTACAGATAAGTATAGATGGTGACTATACTTATCTTGGTAAGCTTTGAGTAATGTATAGAATTGTCAAATCAGTATGTTGTACACATGAAACTGTTATAACACTGTATGCCTGTGTATCAGTGTATAACACTGACTGTATACTTCAATCAATCAATTAATCAATCAATCTAATGAACAATGGAATTTAAAATATAAAGCATGATATCTAGGAAACACAAAATAAAATAATACCAATAAGACATGATAAATCAACAATCACAATACATGTAACAAGTTAAGCTCAATATTAAGGAAAGACACTCAGACTGGATTTATAAAATCCTGTAATGTGCTATGTATAAGTGACACTGGGTTTCAAAAAGAAATCTACATATATGATGTTTATATTATGTGGACACTTAAAGCTTGAAAATAGTTATATACATAATAGTTATATAAATAAAATTATCGGAAAAAAATTAAAAGAAAAATGATGTAGCCATATTAACACTAGAAAATTATAAAGGTTATTACAAATTATGATAAATGTAAAGAGTCTGAATTTCATGATAAAACAGAAAGTTACCAGGGAGATTTAAAACTCCTGAGCCTGTATGCACCCAACACTATAATCTTGAACTGTATGAAGCAAAAAATTACTATGATTACAAATAGAAACAAATACATAATGATATTAAGAGATTTGAACGTATCTGTCTCAAAAATTAGAAATAAAGCAGCCAAGAAGTAGGAAAAATATAGAAGATTCAAGTAACATGCAAGGGAAGAAGTTACTCTAATTTCTCTAGAAGGATTATATCTTAAAGCATACATAAACCTACATATGTGAAATTGACCTAAAAAAATCTTTCTAAGTCACTAAGGAAGTCTCAAAAAATACCAAATAATTAATATAATTCTGAACAAAATACTTTTAGTACAATACAGTAAAACTGTAAAACATAGTTTAGCAAGCTAAACCTAAAGAATGTATGTAGGAGGAACTGGTTAAGATAAAAGCAGAAATTAATATAGTAGAATCAAGTAAACAAAAGCCAGTTATTTGGAAAGACAAAAGGCAAAACTCTGCCAAATGTGACTGAACTCAGGGTGGTTGGAAGGGACAGACTGTCAAGAAAAGGAATCAATATTAGAAATGGAAAAATGGACATACCTACAGGTAAAAATAAAAATTATAATATAAAAGGTAATTAGGAATAATTTTATGCTACTAAATTTGAAAATGTGTGCAATATGGTAAATCTGTGGGAAAAAAAGCATAAATGACAATATTTATTCAGTAAGCAATTAAAACACTGAATAGACCTATCCCCATTAAAGAAATCAGTCTCATCAAACTTGATCCCAAGTAGAAGAAAAGGGCCCATACAATTTTACAAATTTATAGGTGAGTTTTACCAAACTTCCAGGGAGAACCCCACCCCCACTTATATAGATTAGTTTGTGGACTACAAAAAGAAGAAAAGCTCTCCTAATGTTGTAAATAAATATTTGTGAAAGTTATTTTGTAAATGCTAATATGTACGTCATAAATAAACTGGAGTAGGAAAGTACAAGAAGAAAATTTATAAGGTATTCTCAACTATAGAAGCAAAAATTTTAATGTACTAATTATTTCAGTAATGTACTTTTTAATTAACAATGACTAAAGAAAATTTATATTGGAACTGAAAGAATGATTTAACATTAAGAATTCTATCAAGAGCAGTGCCTATGTGGCTCAGTCGGTTGAGTGTCCAACTCTTGGATTTCTGCTCCTCATGATCCCAGGTCATGCGATCAAGCCCTGCGACAGGTTCTATGCTGAGAGTGGAGCCTGATTAAGATTCTCTCTCTTTCTCCCTCTGCCTTTCTCCCCCACTTGCTCTCTCTCTTTCTGAAAGAAAGAAAGAAAGAAAGAAAGAAAGAAAGAAAGAAAAGAATCTATTAAGCAATTTAATACATTATTTCTTTAAAAGTTAATTTATTGTCTCAATAAGTATGGAAAATATTATATAAAATTCAACAACTATTAATAATTGTAAAAATACCTTATACCCACAAGAAATTGAAGGGAGCTTCTCAAACCTGATAAAAGACAACTAAGAAAACCCTATAACAACAAATCTCTCTCACTGGCGACATGTAAAGAATGTGTCCTTTAAAGTTAAAATAAAGGAAATAAACCCATTACATTTACTTCTTTTTTTTTAAATTTTTTTTAACGCTTATTTTTGAGACAGAGAGACAGAGCATAATGGGGGAGGGTCAGAGAGAGAGGGAGACACAGAATCTGAGTGGTCAGCACAGAGCCTGACACGGGCCTCGAACTCACGGACCGCGAGATCATGACCTGAGCCGAAGTCGGACGTTTAACCGACTGAGCCACCCAGGTGCCCCCATTTACTTCTTTTTTAAAATATTTGTATTTATTTGTTTTCAGAGACAGAGTGCAAGGGAGGGGCAGAGAGAGAAGAGCAAGAATCCAAAGCAGAATCCACCCTCAGCACTCAGCACAGAGCCCACATGGGGCTTGAACCCACGAACCATGAGATCATGACCTGAACTGAAATCAAGAGTCAGAAACTCCACCAACTGAGCCACCCAGGTGCCCCATCTATTTAACCTTGTATTAATTATTGTAGCTAGTGTAATAAAGAAAAGAAAGAAAACCTGTATGAGATTTTATGAAGAAAAATATTAATTATTGTTGAAGGAGATGAAAGATAGCTTAAATAATAGAAAGGTTTATAATATGCCTGAAATGAAAAAGTCAATATCACAAACAGGTCAATCATCTCAAAATAAACCTATACATTTATTGCATCTTCAAAACCTTCAAAATCATTTTTCAAATAACTTAATAAACTGAACTTACAATTAAAATAGGAAAATAAGTGGCCAAGAACTGTTTTAAAAAAATCTATGAAGGATAAAGCAGGAGTATTACCCTACCAGATATCTAAAATCTGGTAATGGTTAGTAGCAAATAATCAAAATAGTGTGGCAGTGTAAGGATAGACAAGTAGACTAATGGAACAGAGAATAGCACCTATAAGAAAATGCATGGATATATTGGACTTTTACATTACAAGTGGAGAATAAAAAAGACTATTTGATAAGAAATAATGAAAAAACTGGTCATCCCTATGGGGAAAAAGTGTCTTTCTTTCTTTTTTTAACTTTTTAATGTTTATTTTTATTTTTGAGAGAGACAGAGCATGAGTGGGGGAGGGGCAGAGAGAGAGAGAGGGAGACAGAATCTGAAACAGGCTCCAGGCTCTGAGCTGTCAGCACAGAGCTCAACGTGGGGCTTGAACTCACCAACTGCGAGATCGTGACCTGAGCTGAAGTCAGACACTTAACAAACTGAGCCACCCAGGTGCCCCAAAAAGTGTCTTTCATATAGTGTACAAAATTCCAAAGTGCTTAAAAAGTAAAACTTTAGGACATAAAGTGATAGTATCTTTTATGACCTACTAGAAGAAAAAAAATTTCTTAAAGAAGACATGAAAATGCATAAACCTTAGAAAATTGATAAATGTGAGTGCATTAATATTCAAAGCTTCACTTGTTTTCAATCCTCTTCAATTTGCAGAAGATACTCACAATGCAAGTAACAGACAAATGTTGGATCAAAAATATATGAAGAATCTATAAAAGGCAAAGAGTTTTTTTAAAAGAGAAAGAGAGCAAGAGAGAGGAAAGAAGGGAGGAAGGAAGAAAGAAACAGGAAGGAAGGAAGGAAGGAAGGAAGGGAGGGAGGGAGGGAGGGAGGGAGGGAGGAAGGAAGGAAGAGAAAAGTTGCTAGTGGTATGAATAGGCAATAGAAGAGGAAACCTAACTAGCTAATAAACATAATAAAATATAACCTTAATAACCTAGAAATTGCAAATTGAAACAACATTCTAACAGGTGGGTAGATTTTTAAATCTGGTGAGAATGAGAACAAATAGAAAGTGTTCTACACTGTTAAGAATGTAAATCAGTACAACCTGTTTAACAAATAATTTAGTAGCATCTAAAAAGTATGAGATATATATATCTGAGGTTCTAGTAACTCTACTTCTACCTTTGCATCCTATGGAAATTCTTATTCATATGCTCAAAAAGGCATTGATGGGGAGGTTTATCACATTTTTTGTAGCAGTAATAAAATGGGAACAAACTAAATGCCTATTCATTTACTGTTCTAGGCACTTTGAATATAGAAGGAAAAAAAAACAAAGTGAAACAAAATCTCTTATACTCCATGATTCAAGAATTCCAAATACTATTATTTTGGTTTGTGTGTCAGTGTATATAACAAATGCTATATTCTATTTTGTTTACCTCCAATCTTCCTGTAAATTGACTAGGAGCATGTATTCTTTTCCACGATATGTATAAGAAACTAAAAGGGTATTTTGGTCTATTGCTTAAAAGGTGAAAGCATTTTGGTACATTTTAATGACATGAACATCTGAATGATTGTGTGGAATAGTAATGTAATCAGGTTGTGATGATAATAAGAAAAGTAAAAAGAAATTTGCAATTGTCATGTGTTATTTGTATACGAACATGATTTCAAAAATGTCACTGTTTCAATTGACTAATGAAGGATTAATCACTAAAAACTTGATAAAAACAGTAGCCCAAAGGAAAAATTGAGCCTTATAGTTAAGAGAAGGCAGCCATCAGACCTTCCATAATGCAGACTTTGAGATTTGACAAATCTGGTCTTCAGTCCAGGCCCTGCCACACTTTATCCTTTGCCAAATCATTTAACTTCTTTGAACTCATTTTTCCTTCTGTGAAATGTGACAATGCTTACTTCATAGGACCACCTCTACCAACTTGGACACAACCATCAGTGTGACTGATGTAGAGACCCACTAAGGGTCCTTTAGATCCTGGCAAGACCCAAACACATCATGACCACATGCTTTCTAAGAAACTCTGGGCAAATTTATGAGCACAAGAAATCAAAAATTTTCAGGTTATCATTCATTACCTGGATTCTCATGCCATGTAGCTTTATACATCCCCAAACTGGACTCAATTTCACAGTGCATTCCAAATTTCTGAACCTTTTAGAGTCTGTCATGAGAAAAATTTCTAGAGCTTCAATCTCTTCCCTAATGTTTCTCTTCACTTTCTTGCTTTATCACAAGTTTACTCTCTCTTTACCAACACCCCTGTGGAACAGTGGCTGCTTCCCTCCTACACACCTTCTGCCAATGGGCTGCTCACCATGCATTGTTTCTTCTCTCTCTTTTAAACTTCACACTTCTTCTGGAGGTCTTGCTACAGACTATACCACACTCAACCCCTCCTTGAAGCAACCATCCCCAGATCTCTGTAAGACCTCATTTCCTGCAGATTTTAGTAACTGGTCTCTCTCAAACACTACTATCTTAATAATTCGTGGTAATTTCAACATCCACATCAATAATCTTTCCAAGACTTCTCAACTTCTTGGTTTCCTTACTTCCAGTAATGGACTCCACTAACCCAACTACTCCATTATTTCAACCTTATCATTACCAATAATCACATTCCCTCTATAATCTCAATTTCAATTATCCCAATTCCTTTCTTCCCAGTTTACATTTAAGTGCTTCTATTCAAACAGTTTGATGTATTAACATCTCTAACCCTTAACTGTACTATCTGCTTATATGCACACTTCCTTCTTTAAAGGCTCAGGAATGGTCTATAATGGTCTATAAATAAAATCATTCCTCTGCGTAAACCTTCAGTGGCTTTGGTCTCCCCTTCAAACTTTCTCGATAAAACCCCAACCATGGTTTACTCTTCATCTACCCTTAACATGGTTATAATGGCTGCTCTCACTTTGAACTCATAGTTGATGTTTTAAAAATATTAGATCTGCAAAGCAGGTAAGTAGGAGCTGCCAGTTCATGTGGGCAGGACAGTAGTAATGGGCCAACTTTCTGTGTAGCATGGATGCTATTTCCTGCTGCTCTCACCCCCAGTATTCTTAGAAAATTCTAGAACTTGTATTCAACTCAAGGAACTCACCCTTTTTCTGCTTCAGGATAGGCTAAGTGATATCTGAGTAAAACCCAGAGGTATGTGTCTACTCAGGAACTTCTCCAGGTGTACTACCATACAGGCTCAGTCATTAAAGCCATGAAAGAAAGAAAGAAAGAAAGAAAGAAAGAAAGAAAGAAAGAAAGAAAGAAAGAAAGAAAGAAAGGGAGGGAAGGAGGGAGGGAGGGAAGGAGGGAGGGAGGAAGAAAGAAAGAAAGAAAGAAAGAAAGAAAGAAAGAAAGAAAGAAAGAAAGAAAGGAAGCCATCCTAGAGAATCCAATACTGTTCTGCTCCCCGTACAACCCAGAAAGCTCGAAGCCACTACATGTGGCAGCTCAGATCAGCAACCCACCATCACTGGCTGGGGCAAGTCCCATTTAGAAATATGAAGTTGACAAAGCTGTCAGGGTTCGTTTTCCTGACTTTTCTCCTTTCTGTTCCAATTACTTCTTTACCCTATCAATATCGGCTACAGGAAAAGAATATTACTTAGTCTTATTCCCCTTAGTCTGAGATTAAATCAATTATGGTATTAAAAGCTTAAAAAATTTTTTTAATCATTTAGGGCATTAGCAGACACATGAGGACATTTTTTTTTTTTGATGGGGAAACAGTTCCCTCCTTTGTCTATACTGTTTCTGGGCTGGGTTGGGCTTCCTGGATCCACTTTAAATGTACATAGTACACAATCAGCATTTTTCTGTCCATACTCATTAATAGCACAATGGCCTGGAATGTGATAAGTCACTCACACAGTCTATTTGACCATTTGTCATTAATTTTGACACTGTAACTGTTCTGGGGGGTACATTCAAGTTTTCATTCATTGATACCCATAAAATCAATATAGATTGAGAATCTACAACATTCAAGTCCTTGTGCTAGATGCTAGACTGAAGATGAGAAATAAACAGCCCTGCTTAGTTATCATAAGAAGTTAAGTAATAATTATAACCATGTACACTACAGAGGAATAATTTTTGTGAGGGGTATTAAAATTATTATACATAAATAAGAGTCTCACTATTCAATGTATTTAAAGCACCCAATAGAAGGATGCTAATTAAAAACATATTATTATAGTCTTTCTTTGAAGATCTTGAAACGTTAGTAAATATCTTTCACAAAATGTGCCTAAGAGATAAGATGAAAGAAAGAAACAGACGTGGAAACCTGTAATTCAGAAGCCAGAGAATTTAGCAGCTGAAAAGCACATCAAAATTCAGTTAATCAAGTTTTCTGGAGAATGCAGTGATAGGGGCCTTTCACCCTCAAACAACCTTTTTGTCCACAAACTCTTCAAGATGCTCACAGGGAAGATCAGGAAGAATCCCCAAAAAGCTTCCCTTGTAATGCCAGCTTGATGGAGGAGACGGTGGCCCTAGTAAAACTATCCCCAGACCCATATCTCCTATCTCCCTGGTGAAAAAGTCTTAATCTACAGAGGAAAAAACAACTTTACTTCAGTGTACTTTAGTACACTGGTTGAAGCCCACTGCATCTGGAGTAAAGGAACATGAAATATAAAAATGTGCTGCCTTTTTTGGGAAAAACAGCAATACATGCTAAGCCCAACATTAGAGCTAGAGGAAGAGCCAGAGCATTAGAAGGACCCCAGATGCTGAATATCTGCCTTAGACTCAAGTTTAATCATAACATCAGAGAACACTTTCTGTTCCACACCTCCTACCATCACACATGATTGTCTACATTGAAAATTTTAAAGAATCTATAAAAAATGCTTCTAGAAATGTCGAGTTCAGTGAGAACACAGGCTATGAAGTCAATATAAAAAAGTCAGTTATTTTCCCATATACCAGCAATGACAAATTGAAAATTGAAATTTAAAAAATACTACTTATAATGGGGCCAGAACAATAAAGCATGTAGGTATAAATGAAAGAAAATGTGTGCAATTTCCATATGTTAAGTACAAAACATGATTTAAAAAGTTGAAGAAGAGCTAAGTAGCTAGAGAAATAAAACCTGCCTATGGATTTTAAGATTCAATATTGTTTAGTCTGTAGATCTTTAGAATCAATGCATTTCTAATCAAAATCTCAACAAAGTATTTTGTAGATATTGACAAAATGATTCTGAAATTTACATGGAAATGCAAAGGAACTAAAAGAGGCAAAAATAACTCTGGAGAGGAAGAGTAAAGCTGTTGTTTAATTAATAGTATCACATCAATGTTACTTTCTTAGTTTTGATAAATGCTGCACGGGAATGTAAAATGTTAACAATAGCAGAAACTGAGTGAAAATTATATGGAAGTCTTTTATACCATCTTTGCAATTCTTCTGCAAATCTGAAATTATTTCAAAATGAAAGTTGAAAAAAATCCAGTTAGATTCCCACTCCCCAAACTGGTGAATTTTTGAAAATAAATTGGTAATTCCAAGCCTGTTCTGCATAAGCCCTAAAACCGAGTTTTGCAGATGAACATTTTGCAGATGGGCTAAGGCAACATCTTGCGTCCTGCTGACCTTTTTTCTCCACTCTCCACCTCCACATCGTCACTGCAATGGTTCTGCTGAGGACATTGGCAATCAGAAGAAGGGCAGGACTTGTGCCATTGCTCAGGCTTTCCATGTAAACAATTTTTCCCTCATCCTGTTTTCCTTAAAACTTTGACCTAATTTCTTTCACATGCTGAGCTAATTCTCATGACTGTTTAAAGGCAGCTAAAAATATCAGCAAGGTCTGCTAAAGTTCAGAAATGAAGACCCCATTCATTCAAGCCCTATACTCTTGAGTCATCATTTCTTTAAATGCATGACCCAATATGTTCCTTTCTCTCTTCTATTGATAATTTTACATTAAGACATCATTAGAGAGCAGCATCCGGGCTACTTTGCAAACCGCTCTAGCTGAACTCATCTTTTTTCCCTTTACTAAAAAATGTGCTTAGTTCACATTATGGATTTTCGATTAGCTATAATAATAGAGAGTAGGTGCTCACAAGACTTAACTGCTGCTTTCAAAGCTAATCTTGAAGTCCAATGAGCAAGTTGTTTCTTATACTTATGAAAGGCACATATTTATTCCTTCAGAAAGTTAGTCTGCCAGTCCATTTTTCAATAATCTTGACTCTGAGGCATCTCTTCGTACATGGGAGTATTTGTTCCTAGAGAAGCTCCACCCAGGCCAAGAGAAACGGGTTTACGAAGTAGGAAATGCACCTTGGTTTCTCCTTGTTTCCTTCCAGCAATCATCTTAGCCATTCTGCTTCTACCAATAGAGAAGCAACAAGGCTGATGCCTTGGGCAGAAGGATTCAAGGAGTAGAGAAAGATCCAGAAATCTCTTTAATCACTAACAGAAACCATCAACACAAATGTGGCTCCCAAGGAGAGCTTACAATGACTAATTCTGAGGATCAAATACGTTAGCTTTTGCAAAGTGCAAAGCAAGCAAGTCAGTTACTGTTCTTTAGTGACCTTTTCTTTTCTCTCTATAGCATCCTTCTTAGGATGGATTTTAGAAACATATCTCTTTCTAGTTCTGTGCTCTCAAAACCTACTTTTAGGCAAAATCTTCTACCAGTCACTCACAGTCTAGTACGAGTTTAAGCCAACATAATATTGCCTCCAGGAATATCTGTATTTTGAACCTTAGTCCTAATTGGGAAATAGGTGATATTTTTCCAAGATTAAAAGCCTTTAGCTATTGATGATCCTAAAAGAAGTGGACAGAAGTGAGACAGATGGGAACCTTAGTGCAGTCTCAGAAATCTATCTGCTCCCAGGTTGGCACAAATGAAATTACTCCAAGCTGTTTGTGACTTACTATAGTTTCAGCTTAAATCATCAGGGCAAGTGTTATTTTTCCATCTCCCATTGTTCACCTTGTTGCCACTTTAATCTTGGTTCAATTCCCCAAAATAGGAATTTTGTCAGTGGGTTAAAGAAGGAATGAACTGACAAATCCACCCATATTCAAGGCATATGCTGATGTCCTTTCCGGTTTTAATGAGCCATATGGTTTGGTGCAGTGGCATTTCTCTCCCTTCTAAAACACCCTTTAGCTTGTGTGGCATCCATCATTTTGCTTGTTGACTTAGTTTCGTTTTCTGTTTTTCTGGCCTGCTCGACTGCCTGTAACAGCATTAAATTATTCTTCTGATCTTTCCATTTTCCTGAGTTCACAAACTGGAATTTATGGAAGTCTTTAAACATAAAGGGTTTTCTGATAAAGATAGATGCCAATAAAATGACAAAGGTCAAAGGAAAATTCTACACCTTAAGGAGGCAACACCCTTCATAGAAATGCCATATTTTCATCTTTTACATTAGAGAAAATATTGCAATATAGAAATTTAGAAATGAAACAGGCCTTACAGAATGTCCAGCCCAAACTCATTTTACAGCTGAGGCTTCAAAAAGGTAAGTCACAGAGTTATTTGAGGGCAGAAGAGGAACTTGAACTTAGCACTGCCAGCTTACTTTACTGTTGTATTCACTGCATTGTGCTGACTCTTAATTATATATTCTTAGTGATGAAAGAATGTGGTAAAAGGGCATCGCTACCAAGTCAGGAAAAAAATACACAGAATGTTTTCAAATTTCCTTTTTAAAACCAGTCTACTTTAGAGTAATTTGTCTAACACTAAATGACCATTTGATCATGAACATCAAGCCATGGTATGGGGTGGAGGAGATATTTTATTTCTCTCACCCCCCCCCCCACCTATATCCATATGATCCCTGAGCCCCATTCCTGCTCCTTTGCAGTGTCCTTGCTGCCACCCTTTTGTTCATGTCACCCTTCCTGTAGTCCGTATGCTACAAAGGTACACCTACATCTTGGAAGTAGACTTTTTAAACTATTGATCTCCTCTTTCTCCCTTTCAATCAGTGATGATGAAAAGAGCCACTGAATTAATCTTCCTGAAATATCACTTTCAACATGACGTTATCATTTGACTTCTACTTCATATGACTTATTATCCTGTAATATTGAAGCCATGGTTCCTTCACGGTTTTCCTGTTTTCTAGGTTTTGTTTTGTTTTTTAAAAAATTTGGCCCTAGTTTAGCCATCCCAAATAACTTTGGTCTAGGGCACAGAGGAGAGTTGTGTGGTACTAGAAGAATGACAACGGCTTCAGGGATTTTCACAAAGTAAAGGTAGCCCTATTTTGCTTCTGTTTAAATTACTTTCTCTTATATTCACATTTCCCCAGTGAAAAAGGTCAAGCAGTGACACATCACTCACTACTGTTTTCATTTTAGCCCTTCTGTCTTGACATTGTCATGAGAATGAATTACCTGCACTTGCCATGCAAGTAGTAACATGGTCTTGCTGCGCAGCTGACCAGCAATGCTCTTGGGAGTTTTTCAGGCTTTGGCCTGGGTTATGACTATTTCCACTTGGGAAAAAAAAAACCAGCCTTATATATATGTAGTTAAAGCAGCATAAAGGATTTTCTTTCAGTTTAGTAAACATCATTAATGTCTTTGCAAGCACTGTGTTCAAGGCTTTGGCAAGTTGACCTACATCAGAGAAAATAAGACCAGGAAGCTTAACATAATTCCAAAAACCAGTTTTTGTCATTCAAATTGTGAGCTATCCCTCAATATTTACCCAATATATCTTATTCTTCCCACATAAATCATATTTTCTGCAAAAACAAAAAACAAAAAACAAAAAAAACCTCTCAATTGTTACCAAAGAAAGACTGTGCCTTACTTTATTAGTCTTAGGTGGAAATTTATCTTCTAAGATCACTCAGCTACTTTGATTACAGCTGTTTTTCCTCTTGAAATTAGCAGAATGTATAATCAAATGAAATAATGTGTACAAACATAATTTTAAAATATGTAAATTTCTAAGTATATACAAAAATTATTTCATATTTTTAGCAGCACTATTCAATTCAACACTTTTGAGTAAGTTTGCTGTGCCACATGGCCTTCTGTAAGACATCACAGATACAAGGAAGAGTAAGTCATAGTCCCCATTACCAAGGGTCTCATCATCCAGCAGAAGAGACTGATATATAAGAATCCATTGTAATTAGATGTTGCAATATGAGTTGCAATATGAGCATATAAATAAACTGTCACATGAATTTTGTCATGGCAATTACAGGCTCCTAACCTATAGATTTTTTGGAAACTTTAAAAATTTGCCCCTTGCAATATAGAATAGGGATGGAAAATAAACACCCTGCTTCGTCGCCAGAATTTAAAAGTCACAATATTTTACATAAACGTCCAGATTTTTGGCTTCTGGCAACTTAGGTCCACATGACAAAAATTAACTATAGCTTCATAGTGGCTTCCCACAGCAGTCTGGCTACTCATGGATGCTTCAGTTTGCCACAGTTACCAGCATTTTGCACTCTTTCCTCTGCACAGAGAACAGGTGGCAGTGACTTGTTTCATGCCACTTGCCTTGTTATTTTCCTTACATCGGTCCACGTCACTTGTTCCTTCCCTGCCAGGCATTTGAGTTCATATCAGTTCTCTAAAGGCAGTCCCATGAAAGTCAGGAGTTAGAATGTCCACAGTCACCATTACTATTCAACATTATTCTGAAAGCTTGAACCAAGGCATGAAAACAAAATCTAAAGCATGAATATTTGAAAGCATAAAACACATTTGCAATAATTTGGAAGTCGTGTAATCGTGTATCTGGCTAGGCCAATTCAAGTGTTATTAGAAATAATGTTCAGCAAGATGGTATGTTATAGGATAAATATACATATAGCAATAACTATCCCATTTAACACTAATAATTTGTTAGAGAATATCATGGATTTTAAAAAATCCCACTCACAATGATAAAACACCTGTTATATAAGAATTAATTCACTGGGAAATGTTTTGTACCTGTGTGAATAAAGCTATGAACTTAAAGTCCAGAAATTATCTAAGCATATGTAAGAATTTGGTACATGGAAATAATGGCATTTTGAACCAAGGTTAAAAAACGGTTGGACAATACCATAAATCATGATAGGATAATGAGTTAACTTTAATTGCAGAAAAAGAATAATATAGTTCTAGCTACACTCATGCATATAAATGTATTTAAAAAGCCCCATGTGTAAATGAAAACCATAACAATCAAAGAAGAAAACAAAAGTTAATGGTATACTTATTTCAGTGAAGAACTTTCTGAGCAATGTGAAAATAAGAAAATAATAAAAAAATTGATAGATCTGAAACTTAAATTGTATACATTCTATGTATTACAAAGATACCATGAGTAAAATAACAAGATCAAAGACAAACTAAAAACAAAATTTGCATCGCATCATATCATAGTCAAGGACACATATTTTTATTGTATCAAGAATACTTACAAAATGATAATAAAAGGTAAATAAACCAATGAAAATAAGCAAAGGCATGAGTAAGAACTTATAATAAAAAATGATAAGCAATACATTTTCATACATCCAGCCTCACTACAATACAACAAAAAGCAGGTACACTACAACCTTCATTAAGTTGATATTAAGTGGTTTATGATGATGATGATGACGACAACTATACCAGTATTGTTCACTCCAAAACCATCTAGTATTTTCTGATTACATTTCCTTTCTTATATAAATTTCCATTTTTCCTGGAGTCAATAATTAGTTATCAATTACATGTTTGATATCTTAGATGGCTCTTAATTTTCTTATTTATTCTATTCTGCTTTCCATCTGTATTTTTTTTCTCCCTTCTCAACTCTTAATTTTAACTTTCAATCCTTTCCCTGAATGTGTTGTTTGGGCTATACCTGCTAGTATTTCCTGGAGCTACTTTGTATTCTGTGAATGTTTATTTCTATCTTTCTTACTGCTTTACTATGTAATACCTTCTCTCATCTCTTGGGAAATAATATAGATATCTTTTTTTATGTTTTCTTCTGTTTTCTGTATTGTTTCCAAATCCCCTCACTACTTTTTTTTGTTTACTGGTTTTGGTCTCTGGTTTTTGTATTAGAGGCTTTTTTCACATGTCCTGAGATCATTGTCTATCTGTTCATGTAGATAATGGCAGACATGGTGCAGTCTATCAATGATGGTTAGGGAGTTAAAAACCTGGCTATTTTTCTAGGACACTCCAAATGGTCAGTATAAGTGTTTTTCACAAGTCATTATATTTCCCCAGAAAGTAGCTCTCCAATCTTCTGCCTGGTTGCTGGTATTCTGGAAGCCAAGGGGAAAGGGTCTGTGTCAGAAAGAGGATTTTCCTAGTAGAGCTCCTCAGTTTCATTATAGCACCTCACCCCTGCCTTTTCAAGGTCTGGATCCAGGGCCCCTCTGGTTGAGTTTCTTCAGAGTAAATTTCAGGTCATCTGGCCCCTTAGGAAGGGGGATTTGAGTATCTCTGATATATATGCAGGGTGGGGAGGTCCTTCCGAGGTTCTCATAGTTCCTTATAAAGACTTTCAAGCAATACTCATGTTTTCAACCTTCTTATGCACCCTCTTCATCAGAGGTAACTAGTGTCTCTTTTCTTGAGACTTTCAGGTGTTCAATGGATAGATTGGCTACCTTCTTGCTGGCCTTGTTGGGCTAAGATTTTGTCTCCCACTCTACCAAATCAATCATCATCCGTCCATTATCTTTACAGCTTCTGGAGTTTTACTGTCATTTCTCACTTGTTGTCCTTTCCAACCATGTTGTTTTTAATTTTTGTAAGTTTATGCCACTTCTTTTCTTCATTACTATTTTAGTTGGAGTTTAGAAGGGACCTGAGATAAATGCTTGGTTTCTATTTGATATGTTCAACCAGAAGTTACAGTTACAACTGAAAAAAAAGAGCACTTAGATTGTAGGTACAATTTTATAGTTTTTTACAGCTGGAAAAGGGTTTAAATATTATCTATTTCAAATTATTGCTTTAAGTAGAGGGAAAGTAAGTCACAGATAATGTGAATGAACTACTGGAGATATCTGGGTTATTAGAAGCAAAGTCAGGACCGTCTTTATATGCACCTTTAGCAAATGGTTTTTAGTTGTGTCTCAAAGAACTGCCACCCACTAGTAACTGGCTTTATCCACAGTGCACAGGACTAGACTCATTATCTCTGCTTCCACTTCTGAGCCCAATCCCTGTTATAGCTGACTGGAGCAAGCTAGTTTATCAAATCCAACCTGGGCCCCAAAATTCTCTCCCATAGGCATTTGGAGTTGAGACCCAAAGACACTACTTTCTCCTACTCTAAGATAGTCTGTTTAATGAGAAGAAGAAAGTTCAGATGTGGATGGTAGACATCTTTGGGCACCATGTCTGTAAATGGGATTATTTTATTAAGCTGGCACACACTAAATAAGAAAGACAACAAAAGTGGGTATTACCACACACCTTTTAGAACTGGGTTCATTTGTTCTTAACTAGTAAGTTTGTCACTATCACCTCTTTTCCCCCTAAAAAAGTCTTAATGGCAAGTGGCTTCAACATGAGTAAAAACAACAGCAGAGATGTGTGTGTTTCTCGGAGTGGACTCAGTCTCAAGTTGCAACTCAAGATGCCCCCAACACCTAAAGATGACAACTCTTCAACTTTTATGCTGCTGTGGCTTTGAGTAATTTGGTAAAGGACAAGGAGTGTTACAAGGAGAGTTAGCATGACTGACTACAGAAAGAAACAGAGAGAGAGAGAGAGGAGAGAGAGAGAGAGGAGAGAGAGAGAGAGAGAGAGAGAGAGAGAGAGAGAGAGAGAGAGAGAAGGCTACCATATAAGAATGTATGTGAAAATAAGGACATAAGCTACCAACATGATTGTGTAATTGTGTTTGGAGGATGATTGATGAAGATATGTCTGCAACATGTACTTTTGTAAGGGAAAAAAACAACAAAAACAAAAAATCCCCAGTGCAGCTGGACCCCTACTGATGTCCTTTCCCCATCTCTTTCTGGGGTGGATATATGGCTTCAGTTTCTTTCAAGTGTCATCTGGTGACTGCTGGGGCTTTCTGTAACTCTCCAGGACTTTTTAGTTTCTATGAGCATTAAAAACTTTCCCAGTGGCTTAAGGAAACCACACACATACACTCACTTGAAGCTCATCAGAAGAACAAATCCACCATGTTGCTGCTTTCTCTTATCTTTGTAAACTTGTTGTTCTCTTCTCCCAAGAGTTTCATCCTTCTACTACATGAATTTGGTTGAAGAAGAGGTTATAACAGAAGTGTAAAAGGTTGATTAGTGAAACAGTAGAAGAGTTTTTAAATCCCAAGTTAACGATTTACTCTGGAGAATCTGGTGCTCCCTGTGTTTCTGTTCTTGTTTTCTAAGAAGCTAGAAGCAGGTAAAGCTGCCCCAACAAAAAAATCTAGCTCACAACCCCCCATGGTTTCAAATAAAAACAAGTATGGACCAAGAAAAAACATAAGGGAGTAGGATTCGTGAAAATAAAGCAGCAGAACAAAATAAATGTAATATATCCATTTCAGTCTTTCTGGTTCTTACAACAACAAATATGGCTGGCAACGTATAGACTAAACACTGTGAAGGTAATTTAAAATCCTTGGTCTCATTTTAATGGAAAATGTCCTCACACCTGCCCTTGCTCCCAAGGAAAATTGACCACTCCATTCTTTGTCCACGCACAGTAACATACATGCCAATTTATTATGGAGTCACAGAACACTGTGTTGCACTTATTTGCATACACACCCACGTCACTGCCACCCCTAGTAGACCATGAGCTTCTTAAGAGAAAGAAATGTCTTAATTTGTCCTTGGATTAACACATAGTACAGGGCTGGTACAACTGAGGCATTTGATGTTGAACAAATAATTTTATTTTTTTTTAACTTTTTTAATGTTTATTTTTGAGAGAGAGAGAGAGGGAGAGACAGAGAGAGACAGAGACAGACAGACCATGAACAGGGGAGGGGCAGAGAGAGCAGGAGACACAGAATCTGAAGCAGGCTTCAGGCTCTGAGCTGTCAACACAGAGCCTGACGCGGGGCCGGAAGTCACAAACCATGAGATCATGACCTGAGCAGAAGTCTAACACTTAACCGACTTAGCCACCCAGGTACCCCCAAATAAGTAACTTTAATATAGAGAAACCATTTACTTTAGGCAAGTCTTCTACCCCAATCTCTACAAATATTCCCAGTCTATCATCTGGAGGAGACAACAATCACCAACTCACGGAGCCAAGTGATCACCAGTCAACCTTGGTTACCCCAAGACTTAGTGCTGGGCAGAGAGGAAAATGGGGCTCATTAGACCTGAATTCTGACTCTGTTACTTTAAATTAGTGCCATGAGAAAGTCACTTAATTGTTTGAGCCTTCATATACTTACCTGTAAATTGGGCTAGAGTATCTTGGAGATGATAAGTGTAATTAGATGAAATCATAAAGTCATGTCACCTAGTTCACAGCAGGAGCTCAGCAAAGATTGTATCTTTTATAAGCAGCAACCTTCTCTACTAAGAAATTCTGGGGCTGGGGGAAGATTCCTAACAAATCCCCCCCTCCTTTTAAAAAATAACTAATATAGCTTTGTGGGCTAGGCTATTTGAAATGAAGAATGAATGCTGATATGCCAGCTACTTTTTTATCCCTTTTAAGTTTTATTTCTTTTATAATTGATGTACTAAACCAGATTTTAATTGTTTAGAAAATGTCTTCGGGCACCTGGGTGGCGCAGTCAGTTAAGCGTCCGACTTCGGCTCAGGTCATGATCTCACAGTCTGTGAGTTCGAGCCCCGCATCAGACTCTGTGCTAATAGCTCAGAGCCTGGAGCCTGGTTTGGATTCTGTCTCCCTCTCTCTGCTCAAGCTCTGTCTCTGTCTCAAAAATAAACATTAAAAAAAATTTTTTTTAAAGAAAATGTCTTATGTTGAGACTATCTATGGCTTTCTTTAGAAAGGGATTTCTGTAATTCAGGAACTTGAACAAAGCAGACTCCATAAATATGCAACGGATGACTGAATGAATAAAAGACTTGATCAGTCAATCAATCAGTGTGGCTAACGACAATTCCTGGAGAGTAGAGAAGGGTTTTTTCCACAGGAAAATATAAACACTCCCAGTGTCCCAGCTCAAGATACTGTTAGAAGGTACAGAAAGTTGACACTCAAAACAGTTCTTTTCAGTTTATATTTATGATTCTGGTTTATTATGATCTTGGTCTAGTCACCAAAGAATTTGGATTGCAGTTGGAATTTTTACTCCACGAATTATTTTGCTCATTTGGGAATTACCTCCTTATGACTCCATCTACCTCACAGAAGCTGCTATTTCTTTGGTTCCAACAGCTAAATTGCCCTGCCTTGAGAGTCAAAAGGCCTGGCTCTGCCATGAGCCAGCTTTGCAAAATTGTATATTTTATGAACTTCTTAGATTCTTTGTATTCTTACCTTTGGAAACAGATGGTTAGAATTGACAATTATTAACATCTCTTCTGATTCTAAAATTAGAAGGTTATCCCACAAACTGGTTAATCTGGGGAAGTGACAACAATAGAAAACTCAGAAAAGCTGAGTGGAGCTGCCTGGCACCCTGTGTGGAAAGGCTGGTTCTGCAGGTCGGGAGTCCCCAGACAGTGGGGTACACCCCTGCGCTCTGGACTGCTCTGGGTTCTAGGTTTCCTCGCTCCAGCTGTGTGAACCCGAGAGCTCTTTTGATTGGTTTCTCACCCTCCCTCTTCTTTATACTCTCCCTCCAATTTTTTCTCTCTCCTCTGTACCAGTTCTTACTCAGTTTTGTGAATTAGAACTGCCTCACAATTCCCTCTGGGTTCAGATCTCCAGCCTGATGGTGGGATTTATAATGTCCCCTAGATGTGTTTTTCTTTTCTTAGCTGCTGACAGAAACAAAAATGGGCAAGAGCCCTAGCGAGGGCTGGGTAATGAATGAGGGATTAACAATTAGCCCTGAATATAGATGTATTCTAGAGTATTCGGTGGAAGCTGAATGCTGTGTGGGGAGAGAGTGCTGTCTGTGTGGTAGGGAAACATTCTGAACTCTCAGCAGGGAGGCAACCCTGCAGCTTTAGTGCTAAAGGGGGGAACTGCCAACGATAAAAACAAATCTTCAAAACCTAAAGCAATGAGAAAATGTCTTCATCTGTCCTGTGACAGGAAGCACAGATGTCTAAATATACAAACATCCTACTCTTAGGGGGCAAATACTAGTCAAAAGGAGCTCTCCTTCTCTTGAAAAATATTATGTGTCTCTAGAAAACTTTGGTGATTTGGTTGAGAAGACAAGGATATTGTTAGAAGTGAAAAGATATTTGAAGTTTTCCTCTTTCTCTGAAATTAGGTCAAGCAAACTCTTAAGTGCATGCTTCTAGAATGTCTCCATGTTTCAAAAACTCTTGTCTTCAATTCATAGTATTTTTATTTTAACTTCATGCTGAGAAGAAAGATTAAGCTAGAAGGGTCTCTAGCTCTTAGCACAGTGTCTCCCAAGTAGCAAGTGCTTCTAAATGTCCATTGAATTAAGTGTCTGATGAAGGCAGGAAAGTTGACTTGTTTATTTTACCAGAAAATAAACAGGAAAAACTCCAACAGAAACTCTTTACGTATAAAACTGTACCTTCAGTGAGCCTGAGGTAAAAGCCCTCCCCATCTGATGAGGCCATATAAAAGCCCTCTGACCGATGAGGGACCTTTCCCTTAAAAAGAATGAAATAATAATTTGAGTGGAGGCTGGAGAAGGCTAAAGGGCAATTCTATTTTTCATGGTCACTTGCGATGCACAGAAGCAGCCCAGAGTGGGTGATGCCACAGCCACTGCAATGCTGGGCAAGTGTTACAAGCACCAGGGACCCTGCCTGTCATTTTCATTGATAATTATGACATACCGTTTATTCCGCCATACACTCTACCCAGTGGAAACAAGTCTTCACCCACCTTGTGCAGTGCAGATATCGAAGGCTCATTATTCCCGCTCAATCAGCTTCGGCCAATGTGTAAATATTGAAGCAAGTCTAAGGAGCCAAGGAAGGGAATGATGATTACTACATTAATACTAATGAGTGGAACAGAATTGGGAATGTGTTTAGCTAATGTTGCTGCTGAAGGAAATGACTTAAAAACGAGAAAGCGATCAACACAATGATCATTGATTTTTTAAAAATGACCAAGATACAAAATCCACATAAAGTAACAACCAAAAAGGGAAATATACGGCCCTAGAAAATGTGTGTCTGTCTGTCTGAACATTTAGTTCGTTCAAAAGATTCTGTGTGTGACTCCAGCAGCTCCTACATGCCAATAAGAACAGTCTACACACAGCTTTCTTGCTCCTCTCCCTTGTTTGTAGCCTTTTTCCGTACATAAAATAGATGTATATATACCCACAGCAAATGCAGTGAACACTATTATCAACACACACCTTGACTTTTACTGTAGTGGATGCCAAAGGATCCAGAAGTGGGTCTATAAAAGTGAAATTTGGGGGAAAGGGAACACAGGAGAGAAAATAATGACAGCCATGTGAACTTATGAAAGTCATTTTTCCCTTGCACCTCATTAAATGTTGTAACACCATCCTTATCAAACCCACCCGATACTCACACAAAAGCCATTTATTTGGGAGCGGACATGGTGCTTATTTATTTTAAGGGGTCTGCCCCATATTCAGTGGTTGCAATAGCTCCTCACATCCCTCACTTTCGAACGTTTGCACTTCAAAAGAAACTAAATTTCTTGCTATAGTGAGGAAGGTTTAGAAACAGGCTATTCTCTGAATGCTTTTTTTGTTTGTTTGTTTCCCCAGTAAATCTAACCCCCAAGTTCTGCCCAAGCTTTAAGGATGTTTTGTCAGCAGCATTTCATTTTCCTCTACGGAGCACTGTGGGCTCTTTGAGCCTGGCACCGAGCTGTGCTGCTGGCATCCAGAGCCCGAGAGTTGTCAGTGTCTCGGAAGGTCTATGCCTGAGTCAGACACAGCCAGCACTTCTACGAGTTAGAAGCTCACACCCAGTGCTTCTCTCTCAGCAGACACAGGGAGGCAGTGCGGGAAAGCTTGGCTTCTGCAAGCCAGGAGGACAGAGACCACTGCTGCAAAGCGTCCTTACCTTTTCCACGGTTAAAGTCCTAAAGTCTCCTCAATTGCTGGTTTAACTTTCATAGAGCTAAGAAATTTTAAAGAAAAAGGTCAGGTTACCTGACCAGTGAAACAACCCCCGCCCCACCAATTTTTTTGAATGATTGTGTGTTTAGGGACAATGACACTTTATAAAAGCTATTAAAAGTGGCAATTATTTAAAGCAGTCTTATAATACATAATATATCCAATACCCAACACCCAATATGCATCTCAGACACGTACCTAGAGTTTCCTTGATGATCCTGCCCTCCTAAAAGGATTTACAAAAGCACTTTAAAATACATAATCTCACTGACTTCTTCCACTAGTCCTTGAGATTATAATAACCATGCATTTGTTTCCATTTCATAAGGAAGGAAACTGAACTTAGAGATTGTGTGTGGTTTAAGGACATCACACAGTGACCAGGGAGCAGTAAACTGGCGAGCAGTGAGTCAGGACTTCAATCTCTGTTGTCTGACTCTATGTCAAAGGTCATTCACTTTACCCTTCTCAGATTTTCATAGGTATCAGAAATTAGCGGTTTCCCAGACTGCTTCTCCTAAGACCCTTAAAAGGGAGTGAATTAAGAGATATTATCTTTCCTTTGTCCAGCATAGAAAACAAGATATAAGGTTTAAAACATCATAATCCCTATCCCAAGTGTAATCTCCCACCTCACACCCAAGTATTCCAACAATCTCCTTCTGCTTTCCTTCTCCAACTATTCTATGAAACCAGACTTTTGCTCTTATTCTCCATTCTGTTATCCTCATTCCCATGGTTAGTTTCTTCTTCCTTACCTACACCTTGACCCTGTCAATGAGTTTTCAAAATAGGTGGCTATCTCTTTTTTAATATTTCCCCAATCTACCTGTTCTCCCAATTCCCATTACGATCACCATGGATGTGGTCTCTTTTCCTAGAACTGGGATTTTCCAAACACATGTCCTTATATCCATATCTTCCCTGTTCTAATTCATCCTGCATAGCACTTCCAGATTAACCATTCTAAACTGCGCTTGAATTAAATCAGTGCCCAGCTTCAAAATTTTCAGGGGCTCCCCTTGGCTTTTGTAAACAATATGCAAACTGTTTTCTGCATGCAGTTAACAAACACCACAAAATCTGACTTTACTTCACTTTCCAAATGTAGCCCTTCTGTTTTCTCTCACTCAAGCTTTGCCCCTTCTAGCTGTCCACATAAAGTGGTGTACTTTTTGCCTTGCCCTTTCTCATTATGCTTGCACCTCCAAAATCAGTATTCATCAGAATCTAAGTCAAACATGGGGTCTTTCATGAGGCCTTCCCTGATTCACACAGAGACAAGCAATTTTTGTCCCTCAAACTCCTATCCACAGTCCAATGCAAATTCTTTTAAAAATAGACTAAGTATAAATAGTACATAAATGAAAAAACTTCCAAAGCACCTCTCATCAATTGTCTCTTGAATTATAGTTACTGGTATACATATTAATCTTCTCTCCCAGGGTATAAGTGCAGGAGGGCAGGGACCAGGTCTCTTTCTTTGAATTCACAGCAGCCCTAGAACAGCTTTCACATATTTGGTGTTTAGTAAGTAAGTGGATTAATGAAGAATGGGTTGTGGATAAGCCAAACTTTCCCATTTGCCTCCGCTATACTATACACATAATATCATGTAATATTTAGTTGGATTTTCTATCACTCAATAAATTAATTTTTCATATTTACTAATTGCATAATATATGTCAGGCACGGTACTGGGTACTATAGTAAACAAAACAGACATGTTCCAAAGCACTAGGGAAGATAGATGATAAGCAAACTAGTAATTCTTGAAGATAGTGATGAGACTACAAAAACACGCAAAGCAGGTGCAGGGCTCAAGGAGGGGCTGTAAAGGAAACCTAGGCTGGAGTTTAAGCACAGTTTCTCAGGAGATAAATGAGACTGGAGGGTGAGAAGAAAGTGCCATTCAAAGGCCAGGAGGAAGTTTATTCCAGATAGAGGAAACTGCAGGAATAAAGCCAAGAGGTGGGCAAAAGCAGAACATGTTTTGGGAACTGAAAGAAAACCAACCCAGCTGGATTATAATGAATGAATGGAGAGGGTAGGCCAAAACTGGGTTGGAGAGGGAGGCGAGGACCAGACCACACAGGTTTTGCAGACCCTGCTAAGGAAGTGGATTCTCTGTGGCAAGACATTATATGGGTAGAATACTGTGATCTATTTTTGCCTTTAGACCATTCTGGTAACCGTGAAGACAAAAGATTAAAGAAAGATAAAAGCAAAGAAACTGGAAGGGGGACCATCGCAGGGGTCCAAGCAAGAAATGATGTGACTTAAGCTCGCACAGCAGCGTGCTGGTGTGGGGTGAAGGACAAATCTAACACAGCAACCACAGAGCTTGTTAAACATGAGGCATGAAGGAAAGAAAAGAATCAAGGTCAGTGCCCAGGTTTCTGGGCAATCAGGCAATCAGTGTTGCCATTTACCAAGATAGGAAAGATCAGAAGAAAAGGTTTGAAGGGAAAAAAAAACCCATTAGTTCAAACTTTAAAGTCATCTTACACTATAATTATCCATGTGACAAATACTTGATGCATGTTTTTGAACACCTGTTATGCTGGACACTACATTAGATGCTAAAGTAAATCAGATAGACAGAATCCCTGCCCTTATAGCTCATACCATCTGGAGAAGAATACCAATGTCTTTAAACATTTTTTCAAAATCAGATGGCTTACAAGATGGTGTGCAGGCATGCAGACTCTGCGGCTGGAGATTTTATAGAATACAATGTCACACTACTTTAAAGATTTCTTTTCTTTGGATCCTTTGTTCGGATTTGAAATACGAAATTTACTTACTATTTTGCAAATGAATCCTAGGAATCCATGGAAGCAGAAGTCCAAGCCAAACACATAATAACTTTGGGAACAGCTGCTCACAGTTTGCTTTCATTATGGCTCTTAATGTCTTTTAACCTCAGCCTCAATTATCCTCCTTGACAAGCATGGCTGGAACATGGTCTGAAGTCATCATACCCAATCTCTGCTGCCATGGCTAGGCTTTTCTTTAAAGTGGCCCCTTCGAAGAAAGAAAAGATGAGAGTGTAAAGTATCATCTTCCAGCCTTATCAATAAGAGTGTGAGACAAAAAAAGAATCTCAAACTGTGAAACTTCTGAAAGTTAAATCCTGCTTTTCAGTCTGAATGGAACTTACATGTACCCAAATGTTCCTCTGTATACACCATAGTTTATGATCACATCATTCAAGAGAATAACCTATATAAGGTTAAAGGAAAATGCAACATCTTTTTAATGGTTTACCCAAATCTTCCCCAGCATATCTGCAATAAATTATGTAACCAAATACATCACACATTCAGTAACTGACCACGTGTGGAAAACTCAGACACTGAGCCCAAGTTAATAAAATACCCATAAATTAAAATTTGGCCAAGGACTTTTTTTTTTCAGGACTGACTGGCAATTTATTGATCACGCTCTTAAAATTCCTGTCTATCATAAAGTATCATATTGTGAATGTGATGATATTTTGCCTTAGAATTTGTAACATTTGCCCATTTATAAGGATTCCTTTTTTCTTATAACATGCCCAGATTGGGTTTATTAATTTTCTAAAACAACAGTTTACATGAATTCACATTCTAATAGTCACCTTCCTAATGCTGAAAATCTTGTTCTCCTTAGAACATGATCTGCGATTTTCTATAGATACTTGCCCTGGCATACTCTCCAACTGTTTTCACTATTCACTGAGCCCAGCAGAGAAGCTCTGACCACATGCACTGGCTAAATCACTATACTTCGTCTCTGGTAATATCAAATATATACAGAGGTCAGCTGTCTCCCTTTGATCTTCAGCTAGCACAAGTGCTTTCTCACTAAGTTGTCC
The DNA here is from genome assembly GCF_027475565.1 of Acinonyx jubatus. Lineage (NCBI taxonomy): Eukaryota > Metazoa > Chordata > Mammalia > Carnivora > Felidae > Acinonyx > Acinonyx jubatus. The sequence goes on along the minus strand of NC_069382.1, from coordinate 133,560,414 downwards.
TCTGTGGTTTGTTTTTGATATTTAAACAGTTTGGACATCTCTAAAAGTGGAGTGACATTGACACCAAGATAAGGTGCCAATCAATTTATTAAGTGATTTTGTACAAAAATGGCAAACTTAACATGACCCTGGAGCATGACTGATTCACCCAACAAGAAGTGTGAAGAAAGCCATTCATCTGTTCCTGTCCCTTCTGGCTGAGGACATCTATGTGGAGCTCTTCTCGAGTTGGAGCTATCAAAACTCAAAAGAAATGAGAGATTTTTTAATTAAAAATTTTAACTAATAAGCATCAGCAATATCTTTATTTCTACCTTTATTTGTTTGGTTAAATTATGAATGTAGAGTAGATCACAGGGACTTGCTCCACGTCCTTAGGAGGGACATTTTTTCTTTTAAGATGAGACTTCAATACGTTGCAAGCCATCTAAATTACCAAACATAACATTTACAATAAATAATTTCCAATGAAGGAAAAATGAGTTATAACAGGCAAATGTGTTTCTTTATCTCAGACTAGTACATCCTGGGTAGCCTAGAGATAAACCTAGCTTAAGAGTACTGAATTTTTTAGCATTTTGTGTTTCAAAATTAAATAGACAATGCCTACGTAAGAATGAACTATGGTTACCTTTATTCCTTATTCTATGTGAATGCCAAAACAATAGATTACTCTGAAATAAGATAATAAAAAAGTATGACCTTTAGATAGCATTGTTCCTAATAAAATAGCTAACTCTTAGAATGAATTGGCCTGACTGACTCACAAGACCAATTTTACATAAGTGGACTCAATCATCCGTGTGTGGTAGGATCAAAAAGCAAGTGTAATTTAAACCAGTTGCCTATTGACCAGACACAGCAAAAAAAAAAAAAACACAAAAAACAAAACTAGGGGACAACTGACAGTTTAGACAGAATGCCATATTTAAGGGACAGATGAGAAAGAGATTATTAAACTATGAGGAATGATCAGAGAAATAGTTGGAGAATATTATGTAATAAAAGCCAATTGAGGTGGGACTTACAAGATGACAGAGTCCAAGAAATGATAAGAATAATTCAATTATTATTGACCTCTAAGCCCTGAGAATATGGATTATCCTGGTGCCCAAGAAGAGAGGTTTTCAGGCCTGAGAGCATCCCATTACCATCTTCCAGATTGTACATAACCCTGTTACATTATTTATTTAAAAGATATGTTTAAGTCCTAACCCCCAGTACCTCAGAATGCGACCTTATTTGGAAAGAGGGCCTTGCAGAGGTAGTCAAGCTAAAATGAGGTCACTGGGGTGGGCCCAAATCAAATATGCTCGTATCTTTATAAAACAGAGAAATTTGAAGACAGAGACAGACTACTCAGAGGGAAGACGATGTAAAGGTACAGGGGAAAGAGCCACATGAGAAGGGAGAGGAATCTACAAGCCAAGGAATGCCAAGGATGACTGGTAAACACCAGAAACTGGAACACACAAGAAAGGATTCCCTCCTACAGCCATCAGAGAGAGTGTATGATCATGCCCACACCTTGATTTTGGCCTTCTAGCCTCCAGGACTGTGAGACAATAAAGTTCTACTGTTTTAAGACACCCGGTTTTGCAAACCTAGGAAACAAAATACACTCCTTATCCTGAAGTTGCACCATAGTGACAACCACTTGACATCCACCAACATGATCCCCAGGCAGGAAGATTTACAGACCAGAAATATCTCATTGTATCGAGCTGCCCACGGCCTGGTCCTGATAGGGACACCTTTTTTGGAGAATGCTTGCAGAATGTCTTTTGAGTCAGACCTTCCTCCCCACCTTTGACTTGTCCACCCACTGGTAAATGGTCTAGAAACAAGGTGGGGGGTGGGTGTGCGTAAAATAGTGAACAAGGGAAGAAGCATCCGGGACTTGGAATTGGGATCCGGAAGTTTAGTTGTCCATCACTTATCTCATACACTCATTACTTCAGCATATATATACTAAGCACTTTTTATGTGCTAGTCATTGTGCTAGATGATTAAGGAAATAGCTGTGAATAAGACAGACAAAGAAACTACCCTCATGGAGTTTATGTTGTAACCTGATTTCACTCAATCTCATACAAATAAATGTTTATTAAACAAGTTAATCAAGAGAGTTTAGTCCTGCTTACATCATGCTTTGAAAAAGCTGGATTCCTCACATGGTTTGGAATAATCTGAAACTGCCTTTCAGTTAATATTTATTTTCTATGGACACTATGGTTTAAATAAGCTAATTTACAGCTTCTCAAAGCCTGCCCTGAAAGAGTAAGCTAATATACCTCCTTCAATAAATGTGAATGTGAATGTGTGTGTGTGTGTGTGTGTGTGTGTGTGTGTGTGTGAGAGAGAGAGAGAGAGAGAGAGAAGGAGAGAGAGAGACAGGGAGGGACTAGGAATAGAAACATAAATTATGCTGCTAATACTTATATGTGCAGCTGGCATTTCTACTGTCCTGTCTCTTCTGACAGTGCCCTCCTCTGGAAGCTGTTAGGATAAGAGCTACTAATGTCGGCTGTGCCACACAAAGGTGATGGCGAATTGATGAGCCTGTAAAGAGATTCGAAGGCGAATAGGGAAATGCATTGTTAATGCTATTAAATATTACTTAGCCTACAGCAAGCTGCATGTTCAACAGTTTAAACTTTAATTGCTAGCTGATGCAGAAACAAGCCTGGATATATGTAAATCCTATTGAAAGCTAATATCATTTTGGCTGCTCAGATGGATTAGCAGCCACTACAATTAGCAGCATGTGCAGCTAATGATATTAGGGGAGAATCCATCATGCAGCAGTCTAGGCCTTTAAATCTGAAAAGTTCAGGCTCTTCTCCCCACAGAAACCCCACAGTGGGGAGTCTTGCCAACTGATGCAGCAGGCTGCAGGGGTGAGCCAAGCAGCTTACAGAACTCAGGAGACTGACTCCACTATCACCTTGAATTGTTCTTCCTTATGCCCTTTCTCAGCTATTCCAGCTAAGCACTTTATGGCCAGTGCCCCCTCCTCCCCACCCTCCAGGGATCAGAGTAGAAGCAAAAAGAAGCCTCTTCAGTTTCTGAACTTATGACTCACTCTGGGTATGGTGGTTGTGGTAGAAGGAGAAAGAGCAGGGATCTTCCTCACATGTGGCACCACCAGACGCAGGTTGTTGTATGGAGCATTTACTAAAATGTTTATGATGACATAAGAGAGCCCCAGTGAAAATAATTCTCATTTAAAACTTTACTACTTTAGAGTAATCTATGGAAACTGTCATATTTTGAGTGGAACTTCTGTATCTGTTCTATAAAAATAAGCTTAATAATGCCCTTTCAGGTCACCAGCTATATGGAACATGACTGGTAGTAATTTATAAAAAATTATTTTCTGACCCTGATAAATACTAAAGTCAAAGTACTTGAAGGAAAGACTGCCCTTTATTAGTAAAATTTCTAAAATATGAAAGGTTGTAGTTTTATTAACCTTGTTTTAAAAAAACTACTATAGTCCATTAAAATAGAACAGCACATACCACAATTAAGCTAAAATGGCTACTTACAAATAATTTTAGATAATCTAATTTTGAGAAGAGAACTATTTCATAATCAAAACTCTAAATACTCATATAAGGGGCTATTAATATCTTGATCTATGAGGCTATTTATTTTAGACATTTTCATCAATGAACTCTAAATTTTAACTAATAATCATGTTTAGCCACAAATTCTGAATGTATTTGATAATTATCAATTAGGAAAGTCTTGCCTTATCAATATCACATAAGTAGTAATTATTAGTTTGTTTTTTCAAGTTACAGTAAACCGAATGTTTAGGAAGATGAAGGCTTAGAGGTGCATATATAATTACAATTTTGTGAAAACATTTACTGTGGCTTACCTTTTAAAAAAATTTCTTAATGCTTATTTTTCAGAAAGAGAGAGAGAGAGAGAGAGAGAGAGAGAAATGGCACGAGAGGGGGAGGGGCAGAGAGAGAGGGAGACACAGAATCCGAAGCAGACTCCAGGCTCTGAGCTGTCAGCACAGAGCCCGACTTGGGCTCAAAGTCACAGACCGCAAGATCATGACCTGAGCCGAAGTCGGACGCTTTAACCGGCTGAGCCACCCAGCCGCCCCTGTGGCTTACCTTTTTATCAAAACTACAGGATATAATAAACTCTCACTGTATTTTGTACAAAAACTTATGTTACAAGAAGATGATGAATAAAGATCTAAGAACAGAAAGGTTAAGCTACCCTTTTCACGTCCCATCATTTAGAAGAAACTTTTGCCAATTTTGCTCATCTTGGATTTGTCCTATAGGGATCTCATCTTAGTATGGACAGCAGCCCTCAATGAATCACTGTTAGTACAGAATGGAGATGATTTGTTGTCATCAGCAATCCCTTCATGTTACTCTGAGAAAGCTACACTCAGTAGAGGTTCAAGCATCTCCACTCTGCTGGAAACTTCCATCCCATCTCATGCACTTCTCAATTGTTTTATATGGAGACGTCTTTAGAGTTTTGTGGGACAAAAGCAAAACTGATGGCATTTTCCCTACAGTCTTTTTCACAATAAATTGTTGATACCAAAATTTTCCCCTCACCAGCCCTTCTCTATTCTGCACTATGTTCAGAAGCATGTCTCTAGTCTTCCATAAAGAAGAATGGGATTCTAAGATGTGTGAGATGTCAGGTCAGAGGAATGATTTGATGGCAACTTTGCACATATGAAGAGTGAAAACAGCAATCAAAAGGGGTTACATTCATTTGTTCTTAAATTTAGCAGACATTTGTCGAGGACCTGTTGAGTGCCAAACACTGATATAAACATGCCTAAGGTATTTCCCTTGTTCTCAAGAAACTTACAGCTTATTGAGGGAAAGAGTGCTTAAGTCTAACCAAGATAGAAATATTCACAGGCTCAATGGGCACATACAACTTAGACTGGAAGCAGCCAGAGTCTAAAAAAAGTTTAGTCCCAAAGAAAAATTTCAATGGTGAGGATTACAATATACAGTTTAGGTATCAAGAGGGATTGCAAGTTTGTGGTATTTTTAGGAATAAAATTTTAGAATGCATATGGCTTTAATTATATGTGTGTGTGTATCAAGTTCATCTGAAGCTTCCAAGAGAGTTGGGTCTAGGAACACCGCACCAACTTGGTAACTCTGACCTTTCACTGTGACGCTTTGCTGTCTGGCACAGAAGATGTGTTCCCTGCTCCACCGCTCAGCTCATCTAGTTTCTGCAAACATCAACACCCTTCTATGTCTTCTCAGAGGTCCCTCAGCATTTTACCAAAGCTTACCTTCACATCTTGAGTTCATCACAAATCAGCTCATTTCTCATGACTATAAATGATTTGGTTCAGGAATGCTGAGTGGTAAAATAACTGGAGAATAGATTATTTCTTTTCATCTCCCCTCTTTTTCAAAAACTTGAGTGTAAAATATCTTGAATCTTGCCACCAGCCAGTTTTTTACACTGTGTTACACTATTACAGTGTAAGCAGAGGCAAAAACAAAACAAAAAACCAAGTGCTTATTTTAGCTTACCATGATATTTGTGGGTAGTGCACAGGTATAGGAGAATGTTTAAAAATAAAGGTAATGGGAGGTGCCTGGGTGGCTCAGTTGGTTAAGCATCCAACTTCGGCTCAGGTCATGATTTCATGGTTCGTGAGTTCGAGCCCTGCATCGGGCTCTGTACTGACAGCTCGGAGCCTGGAACCTGCTCCAGATTCTGTGTGTGTGTCCTTCTCTCTGCCCCTCCCCCACTCACACTCTATCTCTGTCTCAAAAATAAACATTAAAAAAATTAAAAATAAAGATAACGAATGACTATTTCACAAGGCATATTTGGAGGAATTATTCTAGACAGAAGCCTTGAATGTCATGATTTTGAAGTGAAACCTCCAATGTTGCCAATCCAATGTAACTAAGACCCATTCTCTTCTTTTGAACTTGTTTCTCTTCTTGTTCTTTCCAGCTTAGTATCACATTCCACTTGGTCATATAAACTAGAATATTAGTTTTACTTTGACTTCTTTCCACACATATTCTCTCACATTGGCCAAAAAAAAACCCATCGCTTTCCTCTTTCCAACATCTTTAAACACTTTCCCCCACTTCTTTTCCCATTGCTGCCACTATCTCAGTTGTACTAGTTGTCACCTCTCGTCTGGACTATTGGCAATGGTACCCTAAATGGTCTCTTGCCTCCAACATTCTCTTCTATCACTTTTACCCTTCACACTACCAGCAGCATTCACTTCCCAAACATACTGTTGCCTAAAAATCTTATGATCTAAAAGATAGAGTATGAAATCCTTAGGGTGGTATTGAAGCCATTTTCCAGTTTAGAACCAAGGAGAATTTTAGACTCATCTTCTCCCATTTTCACTGTGAACATGTGCGTCTAAGCTCCGGCCAAGCTGGATTGATCCAGTTATACTGAGAACTCTTATACTTCAATGTCTTTATTTATGCTGGAGCACCAAAGCACTCATGTTATCTATCTCATACACTTCAACATGGTGAGATATCTTTTCTCTAGGCTTGCTCAATGTGACCTCCTCTCTGAAGCCTTCCCTAATTCCTCATACCAGTTACTCATTAAACAGCTCTTACAGCATAGACCTCAAAAGGTCTCATAGGAAAATGCTTTATATCTTTATAACTTTTTTCCTTCCAAAACATTTAGTGAGGGGCAACAATGTACCAGGGATTGTAATAGGTATTAGGAATACAGAAGTGAGCAAGACAGGTAAGATTAGTTTCATGGAATTTCAATTTTAGTGGAGAAAATAAGCAAATAGGTATCAATCAATCAGTCAGTCAAAAAAATAAATCCAGAAACATGAGCAGAGTAATGTGCTAGTGTAACTGGGGTTGGGGGGGGGGGGTAAGGCACAATTTTATATTGGCTGTCAAGGGAAAGCTTCCTCTAGGGTTACTATTTGAGCTGAGACCCAAATAATAAGAGTGTCTTTCAATATCAGTTTTTGGTTTTTTGCTTTAGTTGGGTGTTAGTGTAGAACATTTCAGGGAAAAAAAAAAGAGTCTCCATCATTTAAAGTTCATGCACTTATTTCAGAGAATATTCTGAGAACCTCAACAACAACAACAACATCTAATTTTACCTACTGCTCCATAATAAGCCAACTCAACCCAGTGCCTTAAAATAGCAATGACTTACTTCTCATGAGTTTGTGGGTCAGCAAAGGGTTAAATGATCTAGGCTTGGCTTAGCTGGAGAGGGTTGACTCCATGCTTTTCTCATCCTCTTCTTCCCATAGAAATGACAAAGATATAAGAGCAAGCAAGCCACATTGGTGCAAGTGCTTTTAATAACTCTATTTGCAACACATCTGCTACTACCTCATTGGCCAAAGTAAGTCACATGGCCAAGCCCAGGAACAAGGTGGGAGGACAGGACAAAGTTGCATACCTTAAACCATGGAAACAGAAATGGGAGTAAATTGTTGCTACAGTATCAAATGACATACCTGGATTCTAGTATTGCATTTACCACCAAGTGTATCATTTTAGGCATGTCACTTGCTCTCTCTGGGTGTTAGTATCCTCGTGTGTAAGATTCAGCTACTTGACTAAATAATTTCTAGATTCCTTTAAAGCTCTAAATTTCTTAAGATCTTTTAATTTTGGAAGGCTAGACAGCACTTAGAGCAACTGCACAAATACTCAAATCTGTTATGAAAAGAACTAAAATCTATCATCAGCTCTTATCAATAGTTCAAAAAACGGTGTGTTGACCTTAATGATATTGCTGAGTAGTAAAGATAACAATGGAAAAAAGAGAACAACAATGAGAATAGGAAATCAAGAGGATCACAGTTCATTTACACACCCCTACATGGACTATTTTTCAACACTTACAAGAGGATGGTTGTGCACTCAGAAAAGTGTAATGTTTAAGAATTTGGGTCCTGGAGTGAGTACACAGAGGCTCGGGTGGGAATTGTTTGACTGTCTCATTCACGATCTGAGTCATCTATCTTGCAGTGCCTCGGTTTCTCATTTTTCATAAGATAACAATAAGAATATATATGTCAGGGGCGCCTGGATGGCTCAGTTGGCTAAGCGTCTGCCTTTGGCTCAGGTCATGAGGGTTTGAGCCCCACATCAGGCTCTCTGTTGTCCATGCAGAGCCTGCTTCGGATCCTTTGTATCCCCCTCTCTTTGTCCCTCACCTCTTTGGCACACACACTCTCTCTCTGTCAAAAATAAATAAATAAAAACTTCAAAAGGAATATATACATCATAATATTGATGTATTAAGTGAAATTGCACATAAAGTGCAGGAAGAGTACCTGGAACACAGTGCTCAATAAGTATCAGCTATATGTATTATTTAAGCTACCTGAAAGCGAAGTATATGCATGTTTATATATATGCATTACATGTGTATATAGCATATGTGTGTATATAGTGTGTGTATAGTACATACACGTATGCATTTAAATGTAAAAGTCTCCATGAGTCCCTCTTGTCTTACATCCAGCCCACTTCACTCTTTCTGGGCTCTATAGATATCTGCACCTTCAATCTCTACTCCAGAAAATTCTAAGATCTCCTCCAGTTTCTCCAGGTGAGCACTGGGCTTCGAATGTGAAACTACTATAGACTGGTCAGTAATCTTAGTGGTTCTTTGAGCAGGTAAAGCAAACTCAGAAGGATATCTCCCATTAAAAAAAAAAAATGCCCAGAAAAAGAAGCAGCAGCCTTTTTGCCTCCTTACTGTAGGCTTTTAGGCATCACGGTTATGAAATATGGCTGCAACATTCTTTTAAATCCTTTTAAGTAGCAGTCATCCTCCTCTCCCCTCCCTATCACCCTCCTCCCTGATACTATTAAGCCCTTCACAGGTATCAATCGTAGGGAAGTAGGAAGAACTGCGCTTTAAAAGGATTTTAAATAATGTCTCCAAGAAATATAGCAGCAGATTGTTCAATAGGGATTATCAGCCAAGAGTGTGCTAGAAGGGGGGAGGGTTCTCTCTTTTAAAAGGTCTTTAAATAATGTAAGTGTACTTCTTGGCAACATTACTCAGAGCCATTTAAAGAGCAGATATCTCTGCTGCACCTAACCACCAGGAGTGTGTACCCGCAAAAGAGACATGAGAGAGACACACAGCGATGATATTGCCACACCCTTGACACTATTGTGACACAAAGATTGTAAACTTTATCCCAAATGTTGAGAGTACCAAAGACTTACTTCATAAAGAGATCCTCTCTCCTTCTAGGAGTCAAGATCAAATAACCTCAGAATATTTGAACATTTGCTCAGTTACCTTTGTGGGAGGAATGATTTTTCTGTGCTTTCTAGAAGTTCTTGAGAAAGGGTCTACTGCTCTATTTTATCTTCTTTGCCCCTTTCTAAAACCAAACATGAGGTCTAAAATCATCAAAATCCAAACAGCACACTTCTTTCAACCATTCCACCTCCAACTCCCTGCCAGTCTGGCCTCATTAATATCTACAGGATGGGTAGAGGAGGAAGTGGTGTGGCATGGGGTAGAAATTCAGGGCTTTTGCTTTCCAGACAGAAAATCTCAGTTTAAAAGCTGGTTCTGCCACTACTGGTGACTTTAGGAAAATGTTATTTCTCCATCTTGGCCCTTAGTCTTCACGTCTGCAAAACAAGTTTAAACCGTGCCTGTTCCTGGCATCATTGTTAGAGTTCAACGGAATCAAAAAGTGTAAAGCACTCAGCTCCATGGCTGGTACATCCTCAGTGCTCAATACATGTTATTCAGCATGCTGTGACTTAAAAGCCATGATTTTGTGAGTGTGATTTTAGTTGTTTAGGGTACAGGCTGTCTTGATATATATGACTTGGTTAGCCCAGGGGTTGAGTCTGATACACAGCTGGTACCAAGGATATTTTTTTAATGTTTATTTTTGAGAGAAATAGCACATGAGTGGGGGGGGGGAGAGAGAAGGGGACAGAGGAACTGAAGCAGGTTCTGCACTGATAGCAGAGAGCCTGATGTGGGGCTTGAGACCACAAACCAAGAGATCGTGACCTGAGCCGAAGTCGGACACTTAACTGAGTCACCCAGTGCCCCTGGTACCAAGGATATTTTAAGGATTGTTTTTATGATGATTGTGTTCTGTCTGAGATCTGGGGTTCAAGCAGAGGTTTCCTCTTGAGATGGAAGAATAAACGACCAATTTCAATATTTAATGTAACATGGAGGGTCCCTTATACCATTTTACAGATAGGCCTTGTACAAATTGCAATGGAAGGAAATTGCAGGAGAATGATGTTGCTTCTTTGCTTCAGAGATCAAATATAAAGCAGAAAAGATGGCTCAAAGACTCACTGCTTTCCTTTACAGCCTAGAAGAATTTCAGAAGTGAGAGGTACCTTTAACCAGTGGATCCCATTTACATTACATTCTTGGGAAACTGTGTAATGTTAGGGCTGGAATCAAAGAATACCCCCAAAAAAGGACATTGAGCTGACAGGTGAGGGGAAATAATGCAGCTCAAATGATGGGAGGGAAAATGATGTTCTTCTAGCATTCAGACAGTGGAACAGGTCTTGTGTCATTGACCACAATGACAGAAAATCAAACGGAGCCCCATTAAAGGAAAAAAGCCATCTATTTTAGTTAGCCCAGCAGGCACCTGAAAGCTCCTCTCAGTATGAAAAAATGGAAGGGCACTTGAGAAGACGGAGGTCTCGGTTCTAATGACTGTGTTTGCACCTCCTGGAGAGGATGGATCTCTCTTTTAAATATGAAGGATTGATTTTGAAAATAGTCTTCTCTGCTGTGTTAGTTCTTTTCCTGCCTTTCAATGACAAGAGGACATGATTAGGTGAGGACCTTTTCAGTTAACTGAGATGAACCAAAACAAGGAAACCATTGTTTAACAGCAAAAAACTGGCAAGGGCATTATTTGTTCTAATGCCTTAATTAATTCCTGTGTATTAAACAACAGTGCTTCAATTGGGGAAATTTAAGATAAAGCATCAGAGAAATACGAAAAAAGAAAAATGCTTTTTGAGATTTTCTTAAAGCACTTCAAAGAACTCTTTGCCATATCATTGCTACCTGGAAAGAAAAGGTAGAAATTATCTTTTTCCAGTTGGCGCTCCAGGTATCTTGGTCTTCCTGACCATCACCTGTTGGTGGAAATACACATTGACTCTTTGGTCCTTATGAAATAGAGTGAAAGTCCAAAGCAACTACCTGGATAACTAAAGCCCCCCAAACTCTGGCTTCAGCTATGCTGTGGACAGTCCATAGAGAATTTTTAAAATTTTGGTATCAATTTCCACGAATACTTCTCCATTGGCTTCACTATGATAAATGGCAGTTTTTCTAAGCCATAGGCCCCTATCATTATTATTGTTGACATTATTATTATTATTATTATTATTATTATTATTATTCTGCTTTACAAGCTAAAATGGAAGGGGTTATATTTACATACCCTTCAAGCACAGCATGTGGAGTATTTTTTCCTGGACATATCTTGATTTCAATGTATTTCTTAACTTCTTGGTAGAGTTCCAATAACTCACAAGCCAACTTAGGGCAATCAGCATCTTACTGATGTTCCCCAGATAGATGGTATTTCAGGACTTTTAAGTCATATTCTGGGCAACATTTTATCTGCCTACTCATTCATGCCTTATATTTGAATTTTACTTCCTAGCTGAATATTAATATGTACTAAGTTCTAAATAACTGCTGCCATGGAGCAAAGCAAAGATATACATTTGTCTACTAAAAACAAGGTAAGAAACCATTAGAATATCAGACCTCAAAGCCTGGCTTCACCCAGGAACAAAAAGAAGGGGGTGGGAGGTAATAGTTCTTTGGTAGTAAAGTGTTACTGGTTTTAGAGCACTAAGGTAGGTATTGAGAAAGAGGGATGGAGTGGCGCATATAGAGAATGACTTCAGAAGGTTCTACCACTACTCAAGAATGACAAGATAAAATCCAGCTTCTGAGTCCCAATGTACATGGTAAAAGAATAGAATTTCATAATAAAAGAGGAAAAGCATGCACCCATCTTAGGTAAAAATCTTTTGAGGTCAATGCTGAATTAAATCCAATGACTCATTGAAATACTGGCAAGTTCCTGCCATTGGCATTGATGCTTTAAACAGAGATGGGACATTTGAAAGGTAGCAAATTTGATTCCTCAGCATTGGACCAGCCACAGTTTTTGCCTTACTCAGCCTGGTGGTTGTGTTGATTCCAAATCATACGAGGAGAGTAGGCCCATGGCTTAAAACATCCCCACGACGTCTCGATGATTAACTCAGCAGCTTGAGCTATTCCAAATGTTGCTCTCTTGTCGGAGAAAAAGAATAAATACATTGGGTGTGAGTGATGGCCAGCGAGGGAAAGCTGGAATGTTTGCTCAGCCTCAGTGTTTTGCGAGTTGAACAGCTTTCCAAAGCCACTTTTTTCCCTCTCCAGATGTTCCTAAGGAAGATGCAAATGAGCATATTTTAATGTTGCAAAACTGTCAAATCCTGTCCAAGGAACCTAACAGAATGTCATCAGGTCCAGCAGGTCTCCTTTCGGATGGGGAATGTCTGTATTGCTATCAATCATATAATCAGAGGACTCCTAACAAAATACATACTGTTTTCCTCTTTCAAAATTACGGGCATTTCTCAATATTTTCATCCACACTATCTTAAATTAGTTTATTTTCTTGTAAATACTAGCTCATAAGTGTTATCCTATAATGTTGCTGCTGACACATTATTTCACAATATTACCTCTGATATTTATGGGTGACTCTACTTCACAGATGCGTAGCCTGAGGAACAGAGAATGTAAGTAGACTTGCCCAGCATCTCTCCCGCCTGAATGGAAACAAGTATAAAAAAAAAAACACATTTCCCCTTTAGTTTTCCCTCAAGCTATCATTAGTTAGTTTTGGTTGTTTGTTTTCTTCCCAGGTTACACCATTTTTAAGGTGTTAATAGTATCACAAGGTTTCAGTTCTGAGTATAGCAAATGAGAGTTCAGAGATTCTCTGTTGATCTCCTGGCAGAAAGAAAGGGCACTGCAGGATCTGTGCCCAACCCTGATTCATCCTATCCAATGAGAGCATCTGTCCCAGTCTGGATTAGCCAGAACTGAAATTTGAGAATATTTTCAGAGGCTCAACTAGAGGAAGGCCTTAGAATGTGGGCTAATAAAAGAATTCTGTGGATGCCAGAAAAGGAAAAGAAGAGAACACAAAGGTATAATAGAAAAGGCACAATCCCTACAGTATACACAAGCTATGACTCTGCCTTGCCAAAAAGCTGATTAAAATAGAAAAACTTACTCATCTAAATATTTGCAAATATCTTCATCACCACATAATTTAGGAAACATGAAATTTGACTAAACAGTCCAGGTTTCATCAGATTTTTAGCTTAATATGAAGTCTGTCTAGAATGTCCAAAATGAAAAATAAATCCATCAATTATGTGGTTCCCTTCTGATATATTTGTTGTAGTTAGTGAGCCAATATTGGTATATTATTAATTAAAGTCCGTAGTTTACTTAGTTTTTACCTAATGTCCTTTTTTGTGTGTGTTCTAGGAGCCCATTCAGGATACCACATTACATTTAGTCATCATGCCCTCCTTAGGCTCCTCTCATCTGTGATAGTTTCTCAGGATTTTCCTTGTTTTTGATGATTTGACATTTTTGACGAATACCAGTCATGTATTTTGTAGGATGCCTCACTATTGGAATTGCCTCATGTTTGCCTTGTGATAAGACTGGAGTTATGGGAGTTTAAGGAGATCATAAAGTTCTCACCCCAATAAAAAGATATTTGTAACTATATGAGGTGATAAATGTTAACTAAACTTACTGTAGTAATCACTCACCACACACACACACACACACACACACACACACACACACACACTTATATAACTCCAGATTATATTATAAATATAATATTACGTTATATACCTTAAACTGATACAGTGTTACATATCAATTATATCTCAATAAAATCAGAGGTCTTAATAAAATATGGAGTTATGGGTTATTCAAAGGAAAACCACAGAGATAAAGTGCCATTCTCATATTATATCAAGGGTACATGCTATCAACATGATTTATAGTTACTGATGTTAGCCTTGGTCACCTGGTTAAGGGTGTGTTTGTCAGATTTCTCCACTGTAAAGTTACTCTTTCCCTGCCTTTTCATAAAATATACTTTTGGAAGTAAGTCACTATGTACAGCCTAAACTCAAGGAGTGGGGAGTTTTGCTCCCCCTTCCAGAGGGTTGAGTATCTGTAGTTTATTTTGAATCCTTCTTCATCCTTCAGAGATTTTTCTCTTCTTCATTTACTAATTTATCCAGTCATTTATTTATATCAGCATAAACACATTGATATTTCATTTATACTTCAATATATACACACATATACACTTTATATATATAAAGTATATACTTCATATAACCTGAAGTATATAATATTATATAATGAAGTGTAATCCAATAATACATTATTTATTTTGTTGCTCAAATTGTTCCAGCTTTGGCCCTTGGGTATTCCTTCGGTTGGTTTCTGATCAATGTGTGGGGTCTTTCTTTCCTGCTTTCTTTCCTTCCTTCTTTCTTTTTTATTCTTTTGAACATTTCCTTATTTTCTCACACTACAAGATGCTCTAGGCTCACCTTTTATATCTCTTGTTGCAATCCTAGAATCAGTCATTTCCCCCAAGAAACCTTTACCCCTTTTATCAGAGAATAGTATTACAACCCAAGATCTGGGTACTAAGTGTGGTCCTTGCTCCTATAATGTCATTTCTTTTAGGCCATCTCATCTGACAGAGCAAAAATATATGTTTTTATACTAACCCATGTATATACATAAATGCATAAGTCTTTCTATATGTAACCATCTGTAGCTATATTAAGTGAAACACATATTGAACTGGTATTTTCAGCTCTAATCCACTTCCACATGGATCCTTCTCACATCTTCTTCTTGTTTATGTGCAAACTCCTACTCCAACAGTGAGAAACTTGACCCTGCCATCAACTTTCTTAATCCAGTATACATGTATAGCAGTATCAGAATTGCTAATCTGAACTCCTTTGAGAAACAACTTTATCAACTTCAGTATAGTGTTATATACTATCTCTTTGTCTTCAGTCTTACATATATCACTTTTCTCCAAAGATACTTAGTTCAGCCCCTTTTCTCCATATTCTTCAGTGAGTTTGTATCATACATCTGTAATATAGTTAGATGTTCTTGTCAGGGTCTGCATTCTTTCCTGAGCTCCCCTAACCTTCTAAATGACTTTAAAAAGTTATTCCCAAGGCTCAAGGCAGTGGTTGCCCCACCCTTTGACCAAGGAGGCAGCCCTGATGATCTCTGAATCACCTTTGGGTTCAGTCTTCCCTTTTCTCGAAGAATAATGCAGCTGAATAGTTCTATTTCCATCCTGTTCCCTTTGGTCCAAACTGGCAGTGTTTGTTGGTATAATCCCTTCTTTATTCCTGGCTTCTGTGGAGATGACATGGGGCTCGAACTCACGAACCATGAGATCATGACCTGAGCCAAAGTCGGACACTCAACAAGTGAGCCACCCAGGTGCCCTTCATTTTCTGCAATAGACATAGGCTGAGCATTTTCCAGATCCCTCAATTCTGGTTTTTTTGTTTAACAATTCCTTCAATTTATCTCTCTCCTCTCAAATTTTCTATAAGTAATAAGAAGAAACCAAGTCACTCCATCAACACTTTGCTTAGAAATCACCTGCACTAAATACTAGAACACCAACACAACTCACCACTTAACTTCCATATTTCTACCAATATTCCCTTCGTGAGCTAATCTACGCTTTTTTTAGTATGCACCTCAAAACTCCTCCAGTCTCCACCCATTACCCAGTTTCAATGCTGCCTCCATATTTTTAGTTAATTTTTATAGAAGCAGCCCACTTCTTGGTACCAAATCTTGTATTGATCTGCTTGGGCTGCCATAACAAAATACCACAGACTGCATGGCTCAAATAACAGAAATTTATTTTCTCACAGTTTTGTACAGTGGACGGCCAAAGATCAAGCTTCTTGCAGAGTTCAGGTTCTGGTAAGAGCTCTCTTCCTATCTTGCAAATGGCCATCATCAACTTGCTGTGTCCTCATGTGATTCTCCTTGCTGTGTGCACAGAGAGCTATCTCCCTTTTCCTCTTCTTATAATGTTACCAATCCTATTGGAATATAGCCCACCCTTGTGATCACATTGGTGGCTTGGGCCTCAACATATGAACTTGAGGTGGGAAGACACAATTCAGTTCATAGTAGTACACATTACAGCTCATTCTTTGCGCTATATACTTTTATGCATTTTGACAGATGTGTGACATCTCATATTCACAACTACACTATTATACAGAATAATTTCACTGTCCTAAAAATCCCCTGTGCTTCATTATTCATCCTTTACTCCTCCCACTGAACCCTTGACAACCACCGATCATTTTACTCTTTCTATAATTTTACTTTATCTAGCTATTTCGATCATTATAGACAAGCAAACTGTGCAAAATTTCTGTACCTAGATTATGTATATTCGAAGTGTACAAACATAATCTCTCAAGACATCTAAAAAGTTAAAAGTTTGAACTAAAAGAACTTCTGGATCCTATTTCATCTCAGATACTCTAAGATATTATGATTTGTCCTGTTATTTCCCTATCAAGAGTGGAAGCAATTCTCTAAGCTTCTGTTGACATGAACTTACAACTGCTGAATACACACAGACCTCTGTATGTTATCTCTTATCCATCATAAAATAATGTCTCATATTTCCTTCTTGTTTTCTCTAATTTAAACTTAGAATTCATGACCAGACTAAAATATATTAAAGTACCAAGTTGTAACTGATGTTCAAAAATGCAATTACATGTATGATTAGCTTCAAGAAAATCCATATAAGTAAACTCACTCTATTATTCCCATTAAAAAATAATTTACTGAAATATTTATTTAAATAATACACCCTCTCAGTGCATTCCAAATTAGATTAAATTAACAAAAATGAATTTGATATGTCACTCCTAGCTGATTTATAGCTACACCTCTGCAAATAAAAATCATCAACCTGGCAGAATGATAAAATAACAAAACTTATAAATCTAGTTTTTCATATCTTTTACAAAAGCTTTATCAAGGAGACTGCTCTTTGTTAGGAACCAAATCCTCCTATTTGCAATAATTCTCTCTTAGTTTGTGTGGAAGTTTTAAAATATGTCTGCAAGTTTTCTGACATGCTTCCCATCAAATCTGAGCCAATTTAGTAACTGGCTTATAACCAAAAGAATGTAACAAAAGTGATCCTACACAAGTGCAAAGGTTAGGTCCAAAAGAACCATATAGCTTCTACCTGATTCTTCTGGGAAACACTTTGGAGGAAGCCAGCAAACATATAAGAAGAGCCACCACCTTGAGACTTCCATGCTGCAGAGGCTACCTGTGGGGTCCCAGGTCCCTACTTTCAGCTGAGCTCAGCAATTGAGTTATTTCAACCCAGGCTTCAGATTTGTGCATCAGGAGCTTTCAGGTGATTTCGGACAGTAGCTGCCATCTTAAGCCTTTGAGTATTGCCACCTGAGGTCCCAGACATTATAGAGTGGAGACAAGCCAACCTCATTGTGCCCTATGTGAATTCCTAACCAAAATAATCAATTCTTTATGCCACTAAGTTTTGGGGGGTTTACTGTAATGGTAGTAAAAACTGGAAGAGTTTGTTTCTCCCCAAAGCAGACCCTTGATTAGGATTTGATTGCAAGTACATTATTTGGGAGCTCATCCCAGGAAACAACACTTTGAGAGGAGGAAAAGTAGAATAGAGAAGGAAGAAAGTCAGTATAAGTATGTCAGTGAGTAAGTCACAGCTGTGCTCAAATGGGATCCCTTGCTGCTAGGGACCTCTGGAAGATGGTGTAGAAAACGCTTCTAAGTTGTCCTACCTGATGTGTAAGGAAACTGGGGTATTTATCCATCAACATTCATTCACCATTGGTTGAGAAGTGTTCTAGGGTGTTAATATCCAGGCATCTGACCTGCCCTACACATGGGCTGAGCACTCTCCTGCAGAAAATTCATAGGAACTTAAAGGAAAAAGTTGTGAACTTGGAATGATGAGTGCAGAGGGGGATATAAAAAGAGCCTCAAATCTGCTGAGCAGGAGTTTTTAAACTGACATCCATTGAGCCATGATTGGATTTACAATGGTCTACCAACTTTTGGAAACTATTTTTCAAATTCCACATATGTGAACATGTGTATATTTTTCTATGAGGGAATTCCGGATTTCGTCCAAATGGTCCAAGTGGTCTCTGAGGCAAAAAATGGTTAAGAATAAGAAGCCAAGATAACAAAAAGGGTTATTCACCTTAGGCTCTCTTTCTTATACCAGATAACCAGAATCAATAATAATTGTTGTTGTTATTAAATAATAGATAGGTATACAGTACTTAAACAGTAAGTCTTAGGAAACTGTATGGAACTATAGCAACCAAAACTTACTGGCAAAAAGATTGATTATCATACTGTTCCCTTGGCAGAAGAATTTTGGCAGATGAAGAAACTAGGGAATGTCCAAGAAAAAATAGTCACACTTCAACCACTGCCAAGATATGTGGTTTCACAAACAATACTTAGGCATGTGGTGGACAAGGTGATAAGTTATATCTTTATGAATAGTCTAAGAGTGACACATTTAAGCACTTCTTTCTCATCAATGATGAATATTTTTATTAATACAAGATAATAAAGCAATAATACTCCAATGACAACCATAATAAGAATGGAAATCAATAAAATGCATTGATACCAAGACAATCTCAAAGGCATGTCCTCAGCACTACACTCAAGCAAAGTTTTCTTCTTTTAGTCAACTCCCTCCAGACTCAAAGAAAGGAGACCAGTTCCAAAAAAAAAAAAAAAAAAAAACCACAAAAAAACCTGTCAAATTATGCCTGATGGA
Source organism: Acinonyx jubatus (assembly GCF_027475565.1). NCBI lineage: Eukaryota > Metazoa > Chordata > Mammalia > Carnivora > Felidae > Acinonyx > Acinonyx jubatus. The sequence continues at coordinate 133,541,408 of NC_069382.1, read as the reverse complement.
ATTTGGTATTCAGTTAATTGATACCTTAAGACTACCTTACTACATCTCCAAAACTGTAGCCACTCAAGGGTACTGTTTGACTAAAATTTTTATTTTTTCAATTAGTTATGTTGGCTTTTGCATCTCATTTCAATTTACAGCTATAAGACTAGTCCACCATTGACCATACTCCTAAATACTTCTCAAGTATTTTGTATGAATTCAAATACAGTAAAAGCAAAGTGAATTTGAGTATAGTTTACAAATTCCTAAGCTAAAAAGTAAAATGAAAGTACTTCTAACTCTAGGGTTGCAAAAGACATCATTTGATTTCCTTTAATAAAGATGCCTGCCACCTATGTCTGAACCAACTATTTAAGCTGTTTTTCCTAGCTCTCGGAGTAAGGGGCTGTACCTCCTGTTACCAAGCCTCTCCTCACTCCTTCACCCCATGAGTGAGTCACTCATCCAAATACTGTTTTGTTAATGTTTTCCTAAGAGTGTCTGTTGATGATAATTTGTTACTAAGAAGCCCATAATGACTTTTAATTATAGTATCTACTGTCACATACTATCATTTAAATCTCAATGGATGTCACTTTCTCCTTCTCACTCAGAAAAAAATACAACATTTTCCCCTTCAAACATCTGCATTAGCACATAGTTTATGTTTTCCTTGGACAGGTTAAGTGAGTTACAAAATGCTGGCTTCTGAAATTACTATCTGATTTGAATTAGCCCAAATATGGAAAAAATCCTATTATCTGTCTGTCCATAATCTATATATAAAAGACACAATGCTATTTCAATAAGTACAAAAAAACTGTGTTGTAATGTTATTGGAAAAAAGTCTTAGAATATAGCTTTGTAGTTCTTAAATGTCTTCACAGCCTTTCAACTGTGAAGTTGATTTTTGTTGATATAAATATTATTATAGAAAATGCCACCATATATTTGAACTACTTATCATTTTGCATGCTGCAATAAATTCCATGGAAGTATTAAGCTCTCCCCTATCAAAATTAAAAACCAATATAAAACATGTGAATACTAAACTTATCTCAATCAGGGATTGGTAAGATATCCCTGGGAAAGTTGTATTATTAAATTATGAGCTCATTTATATATGCTTATTACTATCTGACCACATGATTAGACTTCAGATACAGCTAACTGAAAGCTTTTTTTTTAATTAGTAAGGCACCAATTGTTTTATCACTTTAATTTCATAGAACAAGTATGGTTATCTTTTTACTGATTTATCTGAGTTTATTAATTCATTGAACCATTTAAGTTATTTGTATATGTGGACCTAATTTTTAGCTTATATACAAAAGAAAAAAATTAGAAAATAAATTATAATAAATTTTTCAGCTATGTCTCAAGGGGTTATGACTAGTTAAGAAATGGTAATGACCACTTAACTGCAAAGAAACTCACTAAGAAGAATAACATACATTCTAAATCCTCCCCTGATGGGAAAAGGAGAAGATAATCAGTGGTAGACTATGCTAGTGGGCTTCTCTGAGCAGCACCGAGCAAGTGTATCTTTCACCTAAAGTTGCAGGCAATCAAAATTGCACAGCGTCAAGAGCCAAGTGGGAGACATAAAGGAATCCAAGACCAAAACAGAGAGAAAAGTCTAAATAGGTCCACCAGAGCAGATTTTAAGAATAAAAGACACCATGAAGTCCACACTAACAGCCACAAAACCAAGAAGGGTGATTAGGATCAGGATGAGAAGAAACAAAGACTGCACCTGGGTAATTACACTGGGCAATATATGGGCAATCGTTGAGCAAGATCTGAGGGATATGATGCATGAAACACCTGGAAGGAATCATTCCCATCCTACCAATACACAGAAGCCGGTGGAATGGAAGACCAACTACCAAACCAAGTTGAATCAGAATGATTACCTGGAAATAATGAAAATGTAAAGCACAAGACTGAGTTTCAAAACTCTAGTAAAAAACAAGGATAAGAACAAGGAAACATTCAGCTCCTAACTCTGTAGGTTTTCCATGTCAATCATAGATTCTGCTTTTCATATGGAAATCAGAAATAGGAATGATTGATGCTGACTTAATTACCAAACCACAAAATAAAATAAGAACTCATTGAAACATGTACACTACCGGTAAAATTACAGTGTTTCCAAAAACCTTATTTTCTGAGTACATAATGAAAGACTAGAGTGAAGAAGGTAGATATCTATGTTTTAAAGAAAAATACTAAGAATGATAAAAACATTTCATTTTAAAGATAGGACCAATGTTTCTATCAGGTGTAGATAAAAACTAACGCTATCAACCTGGAAATCTTCCAGCAGGTCCTGAAACATTCTTAACTCTTGGATGAATACTCAGCACATAAAAAATTAAAAGACTTTCATCAGTGATAGGTTATTTTCCCATTTGTAAACAATTAAGAGTATTTGATTACTACCAACTATTTGATAATCCATTCAACAAATATTTACAGAGTATCTGATATATACTCAGCACTTTACTATAGGTACTAATCATGGTTCCTCTCCTCAAGTAACTCATAGTTAGTCAGGAAGATAAGAGAGAAACTCAGCAAAGAATCAGAGAGCAATTCAGCATTAAGCTATAATGTTGAGCCATGTTTTGGTTATTTTAGGAGAAAAGGGACAAGATACTGGCTGACAATATCCATTTGAAAAGGGATGATAATAATGAGAAAGTGGAAGAGAAAGTGAAGAAAGGGAAAGAGGAGGAAGACAATCAGTTTTTGTTATGTGTTAGGCACTAGGCTATGTTCTTTACATACAGCAGCTGTTTTTTATAAGCTCATATTAATTACAACAATAAAAACATCTAATAATTTTTACTGCTCTTATTTTTTGAGTGCTAGACAAATATTTACAAATATCAACTCCTCCAACTCTTACAATAAGTCCTGTAAAATGGGTTTTTCCCCCACTTCACAGATTGGAGCCTCTCTTGGGTTGCACTCTAGCACCACTATACTATAAATTATCAGTGTGTAGCCTGAAGGTGGATTAATCTCCTTTATTTTTAATTTAATTTTCTTCTGCAGAACTAAGAAAGTTTAGAACTTTCTGAAGGAATACTACTAAAATAAAATAAGCAAAGGTAAAACACAAGAAAAGAAAAATTAAAAGGCAATACCATGACCTAAACAAACAAAATACAAAGTGTATTGAAAGATCATGTGTTCAATTTGAGAACACATGTGTTCAAAAAGATCATGTGTTCAATTCTTAAGCTCATTTCTTCCAGTTCTCTTTTCCTAGATACCTCCTACTCATTCTTTAGGATTCAGGTCAAGAGTCATGCCCCTGACCAAGACACGCATGTGCAGACACACACACACACACACACACACACACACACACACACACACACACACCACTCATCATTGTGAAGTCTGATCCAAGTACTCCTTTGGCTTTCCATACATAACACACTACATCTCCCTGACTTCGAACACATCATACTTCAAGGTTGACATATTGTCAACATATTCTGATGCCCATTTGATGGACATAATCCTTACCACCTCTGAGGAAAGAGCCTCTCTGTTTTGATCAGTGACCAGACTAAGAGCTCAAGGTAGGAGAGATCTCAACTTGATGCAAAAAAGTCAAGGGAACAGAGATGGGGTGAGAAAAGAAGAAAAAGAAAAAAAGAGAAAGAAAAGAAATGGGCTGAGCATTTCACATTTAGATTTCCCTTATTCTTACAATCACCCTACCAGAGTTTATGCACTAACATTTTAAGGTTCTGGAGCTCTGCCTCAACTACCTCTGTACATTTAGTTTGACTCCTAACAAGTATCTAAACCCCTACAAGATAGAAGCAGCTAAATAATAAGGGAAAGGAGAAAGTTACTAAAAGTCATAAAGATACCAATGGAGGATCCAACTTAACCAAAATGAATGCAAAGAAATTACAAAAGGCAAAGAAACTCAAAAACACCCTGACACCCATTTAATGTTAAGGCAAACAGCCCTAAATTCCTCAGTAGTTCCTGAGAGCATCATTGCATAATAAAAACATTTAAGAATTAATGTTAGGGGCCCCTGGGTGGCTTAGTCAGTTAAGTGTCAGACGTCAGCTCAGGTCACTATCTCACAGCTCAAGAGTTGGAGCCGCGCATTGGCCTCTGTGCTGACAGCTCAGAGCCTGGAACCTGCTTCGGGTTCTGTGTCTTGCTCTTTTCCTGCCCCTCCCCTGCTCACATACACATACACCCACTCTCTCTCTCTCAAAAATAAATATTTAAAAATTTTTTTAAAGAATTAATGTTAATAATGATTGCAATCACAAATAAAGATCAGTTTATATTAATTATACTTTATTTTACAAAAATTAATGTTTTGTAATTTATTATTATTATATTCAACATTAAAATATTAAAGCTAGCACAAATAAACTGGCCCTCAACAACCTAAAAATTCCAACAAAATAAAATAACTCACTCCTTAGCAAGATTAAAGGTCTCAAGATTTCCTTGCATCAGGCGGTTGCTCACATATGAGAGGCATTTCTTTTTTTAAAAAGTTAAAGAATTGTGAAGGCTGATGTTTAGAATGTTTATTTCTCCCAAGTCTGCCTATAAAAATACAGTGAAACTTTATTAAATAGTAAGCCAGTAAAATGCAGTGTTAAATTATTTGCACAGGGACTGGACTGAAGTTTGCATTTGCATTATTATCTATGTATAATTACGAAAATTATTAGTAAATCAAAATCTCCAGGGGGATGCTTAAGCAAATCAAGGGAAGGATTGATTGGCATTCATTCTCTCTCAATCTCATCTTTGGAGAACACACTGAGATTTCCAAGTATCTAGAGGCACAAAAGGGGTTACATGAAAAAAATAGAGTGAAAGAATAAGGTTTTAAACAAAGCATACAGGCTGAGTGAATTATTCAATATTAAATGGCTTTTCAAGTTGCAAGACAAGAATGAAGACTTTGTCACTTCGTTCTGGGTGACATGTTGACAGATAGATAGCTCAGCAGAGGACAAAGTTTTTATATGCCTGTAATAAGAACATTAACGAATTTGACAGTAGACAGCAGCTTGTACAAACTGCTGTGCTGATACCATTCTCTGTCCAAAGACGACAAGTAATGATAATGATGAAAATTAAGCAAGGAGGATGAAATTAATCAGGTTACAAAGAATACTGAAAATAAATACAGATGGGGAGACTCCTATGCATCTGACATCTTCAAAATGACTAACATTTTAGATGTATGGTTATTACCAGCCAAGTGCTTTTCCTTTATCTCTTGTTCTCTATTCTCTTACCCAGCCCAAATGAACCTAAAATCATTCCAGGCTGCATTTGGTAAAGCCTTATCTTTTAGAAGACAGTATAGAATGCTTTAGAATATGTCACAATAGAGAGTTAAAAGCCAGGAGTGGAGTATGAAATTAAGTTTGTGAAATGACCTGTGAGTAAACACAAATGACATATATGTGCATATTGTGCTTATTACATGCCAGGCACCTTACTAAATCTAGAATTAAACAAGATACACAAAATCATCGTTTTCCTAAAGTTCACGTTCAAGTGGTTAAAAGAGAAAAAATTAGTCAAATAAATGGACAAGCAAATTAACAAATATGCACATACATTTCCTATGAAGGAAATAAGATGGTGAACTACAGTGACTGAGAGAGGTTATGATAGATAGGTGATCAGAGAAGGCCTCTCAGAAGATATCAATAATATCTCAGTGAATTTGGAGAAAAGATCTAGGGCATTTATGGCACTTTTGCAAAGAAATTTTAGCATGATTGCTGACTTAGATATAAAAGCGGCTAATGTTCAATAGGCCATCACTATCTGGGGTTATCTGTTCCACTGGACAGATATTATGTGCATTCCTATAGGGAAAAAAATCCATGAGTAAAAAAGGGAACTTTGCTAAGTCTACAGTGAGCTGAGACCTAAGGGATGAGAATGAGTAAGTCAAACAAAAAGATGGGGATGCTGGAAGGATGGGGGAGCAGTGAATGCTCTAGACACAGAGGGAAGAGTAAGTGCAATGGCCAAGAGATAGGCAAGGATTAGAAGAACTGAAAGGAGGCCAGTGTGGCTAAAGCAGAGTGGTCAAGGAGGAGAGCAACATGGGAGGAGGCTGATAAGGAAGGGAAGAGCCAGTTCAAGCAGAAGCTTTTAAGTTGGAGTTTTACTGTAAGATTAATTGGAACCCACAAGTTGGAAGGGATGATCATATATATGTTTCTAATAGGTCACCCTTACTTCTACATGGAGGTGGACTGTACGGGAGGAGAGTTGAAATAAGGAGTCCTGGTAGACTGTTAGTTTATTTCAGTAGTTCTGGCAAGACCTGATGGCAGTTTGAATAGAAATGAAATGAAGTAAATGGACAAGAGACTAATTTTGAGGTAACAAAAATTGGATTTGCTTATGAACTGATGTTGGAATGAGGCAATGGAAGAATCAAGGAGGTCTCTTAAGCCTTTTCCCTGGTTACTGAGATGGGAAATGAGTGGAAGAAGAAAAACAGGTGTGGGAGTATACAATCAGGAGTACCACACCATGAGTCATGTACAGAAGGCTGGAAGAAAGTGTTCTACACCACAATACTTAAGACTCTAAACTGAATCACATGGTCAAGTAAGAGACAGGATGATATAAGAGAAATGCTCCACAAGAGGAATTAGAAACTCTAAGTTCAAGTATTTGTTTTACCACTTCTTTAGAATTATACAACAGATATGAAAAGGACACATACTCCTGCTTCTCACTGATCAAAATACCCTCTACTAGATCCAGTGATTAGATACTCATTATCCCAGAAGACAGCCACTCCGTTTTTGGAAATCTCCAACTGTTAAAAAGTTCTTAATATTGAATCAATATTCAGTGCAACTACATACACCAAGCTTAACCTCTCAACCACCCGATAACTTCCCCTGGTATTCTCTTTACTGCCTCTGATACCTAAATTTGAACCCTGGTTATAACCATGTCTATACCTTCTCAATGTCTACATTAAAAATAGCCAAAATTATAATTTTTGTAATGGTAATAAGACTTAAGTACTTTGACATTCTGTAATTATAAATTCTTAATCTGTTTGTAGTTCAATTTTCCCATTTATTATATGAGAAATATTGCAGATTTTGAGGGGTTTCTAAGGAAATCATAATCGTTTTCTAGTCTGCTGACTTACAGTCAGTGAAGCTAAAACATATAACTGAACAAAAGAACTTAGCAAAATAATTTAATTTTCACTTGCCTACTGATTTTCCAGCTTTCAAAATTTTGTTCTCAGCTCTCCTTTTCTCATCTCCTCTAATTCATTTTTCAGCTATCATTTAGTAGGTTTGGGTAGACAATAGAGTTAAATCCATACTGTTCAATGTCATGATAAGCCAGAAATCTAACAATGTAAATTTTTATTTCTTTTTCCCCTCCAAAATTATTTATTCAAAAATTTGGTTGTTTCAAGAAATGGGCAGAAAACATGAATAGACACTTCTCTAAAGAAGACATCCGGATGGCCAACAGGCACATGAAAAGATGCTCAACGTTGCTCCTCATCAGGGAAATACAAATCAAAACCACACTCAGATATCACCTCACGCCAGTCAGAGTGGCTAAAATGAACAAATCAGGAGACTATAGATGCTGGAGAGGATGTGGAGAAACAGGAACCCTCTTGCACTGTTGGTGGGAATGCAAATTGGTGCAGCCACTCTGGCAGACAGTGTGGAGGTTCCTCAAAAAATTAAAAATAGACCTACCCTATGACCCAGCAATAGCACTGCTAGGAATTTACCCAAGGGATACAGGAGTACTGATGCATAGGGGCACTTGTACCCCAATATTTATAGCAGCACTCTCAACAATAGCCAAATTATGGAAAGAGCCTAAATGTCCATCAACTGATGAATGGATAAAGAAATTGTGGTTTATATACATAATGGAGTACTACGTGGCAATGAGAAAGAATGAAATATGGCCCTTTGTAGCAACATGGATGTAACTGGAATGTGTGATGCTAAGTGAAATAAGCCATACAGAGAAAGACAGATACCATATGTTTTCACTCTTAGGTGGATCCTGAAAAACTTAACAGAAACCCATGGGGGAGGGGAAGGAAAAAAAAAGGAGGTTAGAGTGGGAGAGAGCTAAAGCATAAGAGACTCTTAAAAACTGAGAACAAACTGAGGGTTGATGTGGGGTGGGAGGGAGGGGAGGGTGGGTGATGGGTATTGAGGAGGGCACCTTTTGGGATGAGCACTGGGTGTTGTATGGAAACCAATTTGACAATAAACTTCATATATTGAAAAAAATTTTGGTTGTTTCATTTTAAATTTAAGACCCTCAAAGATAAATTCTACTATAATCATATAGATAGATAGATGATAGATTAGATAGATAGATAGATAGATAGATAGATAGATAGATAGATTTTTTTTTAAGTGAGTAGTAGGAAAGATTAAGGCAATACAGAACATTTAGAGGGTCTCTGGGCTTGTCCTGGTGTGGTTGATTCATGATCACCCAGTTTTTCAAATAACTATGCAGTGATCCAAAATAGATGCTCATAGAAAAGAGACACTGTCCTTTTAGGGGTTCATTACTGCTACATGGTTAACAGCTCTGAAACACTCAGGTAGTTGGTATAGTCACACAAAGGGAACTTTATACAAAAGAAGGAAAACTTTCCATACAAAGGAAGAATTCATGTCTCTTCCAAGAAAAGCTCTAACATTTTGGCAGTTAAGGATTTCTGATGGCTCATGGATACATGTACTTAGAACTCCAATTTTTAACATATCCTCAATGCTAACTTTAGAACACCCCCAGTAAAATCTTCTACTGCTGTGCACAACTGGTTTTCCATATGAATACTATGTACTAGATACAACTGCCTATAATATATTCACTATCTTAGGAGTAATCACATAATGGTAGATTTAATGACATCTCAAGGATAAATTCTCCTTGAAATACAGTTTCTTTATGAAAATACAATAAGGATACGAAGGCATAATAAGGATTTGGGGGTCCCAGGTCATTGGTTTAGAAGCAAGTCTGGTATTCATTAAGCAAATGTTATACACTTTGAATATTAAATGATAATTCATGTCAAGGTAGGGAGACAGCAGGTGGCCAGTCTACTTATATTTCTCACTGCTTTCTTAGTAACATAAATATTATCAAGTACATCATGAATAACTTCACAAAATATTCAAAGTGAAATGAGAGAAAAAGATGATTCTCCAAAAAAGAAGTCATGAAAATATTTCAACCTCTCCTGAATCAGTGAGATACATCATTTCTTTGTCCCTTTTTACTCCTTCACTTTAGCAATTTTGACCATGGCTGTGCTTTGTGCAGAGCTATGGCTGCATGCTGTCCTTTTTAGGATCTAGGAATCTTGAAGAGTCAGACCCCACCTGCTATCCTTGTTTCTCTTCTTCTTACCTGTAACTTTACATTTTCAGCCCAAAGTTGGGAATCTTAACAAAAAGCCAATCTCATTTTTATTCTTGTCATAGGTACAATACTCCTCTCTTGGCAGAAGTCCTGTTTTATATTTTCAAGGCTTATTCCCATTCTGATCATGTTTCTTTCTTTGCTTTCAAGACTAGTTCTTAGGATGTTTTCCATGTATATATAACCTGTATATGGAAAATGCAAAAATAGCTACAATTGTTTGTAGATACTCCTATCAAGGATGGAGTCTATAGCTCTACTCCTTGAATCTGGGCAGACTTCTGACTTTTTTTGGTGAACATAATGTAGCATAAGCATTATTGGGTGAGTTTCCATCTTAGATCTCAAGAAAATTGTGCATTTTTTCTTCTTGCTGCTATTGAATCCTGCCACCATATGAACAAGCTCATGCTGAAAGATACAAGACCATGTAGAAAGAGGTCACAGCCATACAAACTGTTCCAGTCAAGTCTATCATAAAGACTTGTAACAACCCATCCAATGACCACAGATAAATGAGCCAGCCCAGCTGAAACAGGCTGAATTCAGTCCAGACCAGAAGAATCACCTTGATGAACCCAGCCCATGGATACTGTGTAGAATTGTCAGCTAGATAAAAGGATGTTGCAAGCATTAAAACCAATGACACCCCAGTAGCAAAAAGCACTCCCTGAACCCAGATGTTGATTTCTAATATGAATCTTCAGTAAAAGAAACAAAGGCTCCTTGGAGAAATAGCTGATTCCAAGGCTGAGGCAGGAAATACTGAAAATGAGCCTGGAGGCTGACAGAAAGTTAAGAACTGCTAAACAAACAAACAAACAAACAAAAACAACTACATGGGCGGGGGTATACTGAATGGACACAGGACCCAAAGAGTTCCCAAGAGCCAAACCTGGAGTAATGTAATATATGATATAACCCAAAGTGGAAAATAAATACCCATGGGTGTATATTGATATAAATAACTGAATGAATGAATACACAAATGGAAGAGAATAGTTAAGTCTCCCATGCAGAAGAATTCCAAATTCCAAATTATGTAGATACTCCACACTGTGCGTGGTACTGTAGACCACACAATGCACATGCCCATATCAGGTTCCTTCACCTGGTGCTTCCTAAGCTACCAGTTCTGTTGATATCTTCTCTAAAATATGTTGTAAATCTGTCCATGTCTTTCCATCTTGACAACTGCCAGCTACAAGCCACCATCAAGTCACCTGGACAAAAGAACAATCTCTGCTAAGCCCACTAGCTTCCAGTCTCACACCACCACAATCCATTGCCCAAGTAGCCAGAGAGCTTTTTCACATTGTGTGAAGTAAATAAATAAACTAGCCAACAAAACTCTTAAAACACTTAAAATCTATAGAGCCTTTGCATAAATACTTTTTTCTGACTGGGATGGTTTCTCTCCTCGCTCTTTGCATAGTTGGCTTCTTGTGTCATTTGCCATTAAAGGCCCTCTTTGAGTACCTATTCCAAAGTAGCAGCCCAGTCACTGTCTATCATGGATCATTACTTTCTTATTCCTATGATTGTCCTAGCTTGGTGGTGTCCTCAACAGAATGGCTACTCCTGCAAGGGGTCATCCAGGAACCCAGGCTGATGGCTGCTCTTTTATCTTCAATGTGTGAGTTTTAGAGTCACCCTGGGGGGTGGGGGGTGGGGGATGGCCTAATCACTCCAAAAGGAGGAGGATCACATGGGAGAGGTTTTCATAGACGAGGCCTGGAAGTAGCACACATCACTTCTACCCACATTCTATTGGGGAAATACTGGCTCACATGTAACTGCAAAGGAGGCTGGGAAATAAAATCTAGCTCTGTGCCTAAAAAAGGGGGTCTGATTTTTGTTGGACAGCTAGTAGTCTCTGCCTTTTGAACAACAAATCTATGTACTTGATGCATACTTTGGCTATCTTGGAAGAAAAATGGGACATCAAATAAGATTTCGATTTAGTTAGGAAATACTAGCTCCTGAAAACCCAAATCCCCCACATGTCTTAGGACAGTAAGTATTTTATTATTCCAAATTACAAGGCAGCTTTCTCCTACCTTGAGATTCACCATTCCTTAGGGCTCCTGAGTCCTCTGCATTTATCCATAGATGAGGGAAGAATACAAAGAAACTCCAACCATTTCTTGAAAGTTCCACCCTATAAATCAAAGATCACTTTCATTTACATCCCATTAGTGAAAAGTGGTCACATGGCAAGACATGGATACAAAGGCAATGTAGTCCCTGGTTGAGCAGCTGTCTTCCATTGATAGCTCCACACTAGGGAAAGGGCGTATCAATTTTTTTGGACTGTTGACCTCACCAAAACAAGGCCCAGCCATTTATCTCCAACTTAGAACATGTTACTAGAATCTTTACAAAATAAACTATTTTGAACACAAAATCACCTTCCCTCCTGTTATATCTTCACAGAATCAAATTTTGCTTTGAGACACAGGATGCACATGTAAATATGTCATTTGCTCGCTTAAATCATTTAATAAATTCCATTGCTCTTAGAATAAAATGCAAACTGCTTATTATGACCTACAATAGCCTATGGGTTCTACCTCCTTCTAACCTCTCTAACCTTAAAAACTACATTCCTCCCCTTTGCTCCCCCTGCTCTGGCCACACTGAGACTCTTTTAAATTATTTAAATGCCCCATTCCCTCTACCAGAACTTCCCTATGTTATTCTAGAATGCTTTCTCCCCAACTTTCTTCATGGCTGATTTATTCTCTCCCTTCAAGCTTAAGCCCAGTGGTCACCTCTTCAGAAGGGTATTCACTGGCCAGCTCTCTAATGGGGATCCTTTCTATTCCCTCCCTTGTAATTTTGTCATAGCAGCTGTGTCAATCTGTAGTGATGTTGTTGAGTGGTTTGCTTGTTTACTATTTGTCTCTCCACTTGAACACAGGTTCCCTGAATGCAGGGACCATATCAGTCTTATTCACCATCATAAACCTATTGCTTTATAAATGCTTAGCACATAGTTAGCAACCAATAGGATTTTTTTTGTTTGTTTATTCAACCATTTATTTATTTATTAATGGATGGATAACCAGATGGATCCAGTCAAATCCAAACACATACCTTGAATGGGTTACTTCATCATTACTGATGAATAGGCTACTACATCATTACATATCAGAACCTGACCCTCTGGCATGACCTTAGTAGTACCCTCTGTATCAAGAAGGAAAAATAAAAAGACTAAGCCACCCTACATTGATACTTCCTGGCACTGATTTCAAATAAGCAAAGAGAATGCACTGACCAACTGTGACTTTCTAAAAGAAATTACCATCAAGTTACCCACAGTGCACAGGCTACCAAGGAAATATCCCAGGAGAGGTAGTGATGGGATAGGGGGCAGGGCATCTGAGCATTCACATTTCATATCAGTTTGAAATCAATGAGTTCTTCTGCCAACTAGATTCATTTTTTGAATAGGCTTGAATTAATTTGCTGTGAAAAAAAATCAAAAGTATGCTTTTTCTGGGGACAGAAAGATGTAAATGCAGGGGTCTGGCAGTGGGGAGGGGGAAGAAAGGAGATTGATAAACAGGGACAAAAAAAATGTTGGCAGCCAAAAAAGGTGCTGTATATTAGCTACTATGATCTAAAATGGCCCAGTAGAGATCAGCGTAACATCTGCCTTGCTCATTTCTCGCATGTCTACATATTCATGCCCAGCTTTCAGAATTCTCTGGAGGCACTTGAGTATATAGGAAGATGAGTTCCAATGAGCTGCAGCCTCCTGCTTTGCTGAAGGGATACAAACAGAAATCTTGCTTCCCTGATTCAAGTTCAGCCTCAAGCATTTTTGAGCCTTTACTAACCAATGCAAATTCTAGGAACAAGTGATAGAAGAAATGAAAGATCAATAAAATACTCAACACAGGTTGGACAAATATACACAAACTGCAATGGGGCCACATGATAAAATGGCAAGGGAGGGCCCTGGAATCAGAACTTGAGTTTCAAATCCTGGCTCTACCTCTTGCAACCATATGGGAAGTCACTGACTTGGCACTGACCCTCTTCATCTGTAAAATAAGCAGACACAAGGTGCTGTGAGGATCAACTAATATCTGTGAAATATCAGATGTTTAATAAGTGCTCAATGAATGATATTGTGTTTATTATTTAGAACAATCCAAGTACCCAACAAGCTCTTTTTCTTCATACCAAATTGTCTGGAGATTTGCCTGAATTATCTAGAAAACTATATCAGCACTGCCCTAAACCTTGACTTTGGTCATCAAACCACTGTGCTCTTGTCACTGAACAATACACTAAGTCCAATAAATCACATCTTCAAGCTTCTGTTTGTACTGTTGCTTCTGTTCCATCTATCCTACACGCTGCCTTTCAGAAGCCAATATTTCAGTTAAGCTTTGCTGGATACTCCCACTCAGATTTGATCTCTTTTTCCTCTGCACCCATTTCTCCATTTATTCATGCATTCCATAAAAAGTTATTGTTGACCTGTTAGATGTCAGGGAATTTTATAGATGCCTAGGAAACAAAAATGAGTAAGACACAGTCCCCACTGTTACAGTCTAGTGAGGAAGACTGAGAGTTGAACAGATAATTGCATTCAAGTGTGATACATGCATTAAAGGTGTGCACAAGGCACTTGGGAGCCCATGGGAGAGACTCTTCTCCAAAAGCAGTTGCTTATATCTCTGCCTCACAGTCACTTTGATTTTCTTCGCCTCATAGTTTATTGCTAACAGAACCAGCTTCCCTGTTACATTGTAAACTCCTTGAAGCCAGATGCTGTCTTATTTGTCTTTGTATTCCTTTAACGTCTTGCACAATATGCTGCAAATAGTAGGTATCCAATAAATGTGTTCTGAATGTATTATCAATATGTGGATGAACTGAAGCCATCAGCAATCAGCACTTGCAAATGATCTGGTCGGTCTGAAAAGATCTATATTCTGTGAAAGGCAACATATATAGTACACTGTTACAAGAATAAGGGTATTAAAGCCAGATAGCCTGAGTTCAAATGCCTAGACTAGTCTTCAACAACTGTTTACATTAGGCAAAGTACTTCATCAGCCTGTGTCTCAATTTCTTTGTCTGTTAAATGGAAGTGATAAAAACAGTATCTACCACATAGGGTTGTTATAAAGATTAAATTAATTAATCTATTCATTAAAAGTACTTAGAAAAGTACCGTAATTGTAGCTTCTAATAAACATTAACTATCTTCTCCTCTTCCTAAACAGACTTAGAGACCTCCACCCCTGTAGAACACAGACTGCTGCAGGAAGAGCAAAACTTTGAATTCCACATATAAACCATAGTTTTTGGTTTTTTTTTTTACTTCTTGCCAAGTCTAGCTGCAATGCGAGTCTCTTACAAATCCAGAAACTACTGAGTTATAACTTTTACAGGCCATACTGTTATCTTTTCTGACCACACTAGAAAATATAATGCCATCTTAAGGAAGTCTCATTTGAAATTATTACCTCTATTCATTGACTGATATCAATGTGGAAAGCCTCAATAGAAATAATAAGTAAAAATTGACACTATGTTCCTATTATGTGTCATGTACTTAACATACGTTATTTCCAATCCTTAGAACCATATGCAAGGTAGATATTGTTAGATCGATTCTATAGATGATAAAACTGAGGCTCAGAGAGATCAAAAAGTTCTTCATGGAGACGTCTCACTACTGCAAGTAGTTGGACACACTCTAGCTCCATGTCAACTGCAATCCTTTTACTCTTTACAGTACGGCTCGAACTAGTTTTAGTTTGCTCTTGGCTACATTACCCTCAATCTGCTTATTCAGCACCACTGAGAAAGACAAAATTTCCAGACAGAAGTAAAAATAGTTGGATTTAAATTTTATCATTGAAAACACTTTGCCTTATAACTTCAATAATTTAGTGTGATTCAAGGTGTAAACAAGGTTACAAGACTCCTGATACCACGCCCATCTTTCAGACACTACTATAGCAAGGTTGACTGCCATATGGCTACGGACCTGATTTTCTGAGATTGGTAGGCATGGACATTCCAGGGCCCCTGATTGCCAGTTTCAATATTTAATAGCTATTAAACGTACTTTATCCTTTTTCATATATTTAAACCCTCTTTGCATGCTAAACCCATTAGCTTTTATTCTGTCCACTACAGATTTAGAGAACAGCTGTCCATTGCCATCTTTATAATTATCCTTCATATGGTCTAAGGCAGCACTGTCCAAGAGAAAATAATGTGAGCCACATACATAATTTTAAATTAACTAATAGCCACTTTTTTAAAAAAAGTAAAATGAAGTAGGTAAAATTAATTTTAATACTGTATTTGTTTCCTGTGACTGCTATGACAAATCACCACAAACTTGATGACTTAAAACAACACATTTATTCTCTTCAAGTTCTGAAGGCCAGAAGTCCAAAATAAGTATCACTGAGTCAAAACCAAAATGTCAGTAGTGCTGCACTCCCTCTGGGGACTCTAGGGAAAAATTACTGCTTTGCTCTTCCAGCTTCTAATGGTTGCTGGTGTTCCTGGCTTATGCCACATCACTCCAATTTCTGCCTCTATCTCTACATCACCTTTTTTGTGTGTATGTCTAACTCCCTCCACCTTCACCTCATAAAGACACACGTGATTGCATTTAGGGCACTCCTGGATGATCTAAGATAATCTCCCCATCTCAAGATCCTTAACTTAATCATATCTACAAAGATTCTTTTTCCAAGTAAGGTAACATTTACAAGTTCCCCCAATTAGGGTCTGATATGTTAGAGGCCATTATTCAACATTTTATTTGACCCAATATATTTAAAATAGTATCATCCCAATGAGTAATCAATATCTCATGCTAAGTCTTCCAAATCTAGTGATATATATATATATATATATATATATATATATATAATGTGTTATGTAAAATGTTAAAAAAAACTATATATAATATATACAATACAAAACATAAAATATCATATTTATATAAAATTTTCAATACACCTCAATTAGAATTAGCCATATCTCAAGTGCTCTACAGCTACATGTGGCTACCATGTTGGATAGTGCAGTTAGGATTGCCTTAATTTTCTTATCAAACAAGTTTCTTTCTTTGCTCAGAAGCAAAGAAGATTCTACCAATTTCCTCAATAAAGCTGTCCCCATTCAGTTTTTTTTATCACCCTGGGTATAATTCTTGTATTTTTGCCTCACAGTATTGCTGTGCAGATTAAATTATGAAAACTCTCTGGAAAACCATCCTTTCCAGAGCCACCCAAATTTATTGCCAAAGTTTTCTGCTCAGTATCTCATAGTCATTCACACTCATACACTTGGCATAACTGAAACCTATAACAAAATAGCAAAAATGAAGGAATAGGCCACTCTACAGACTAGAGCTGGGAGCCTAAGGAGTATAGCTGGTCATGGATAAAGAAATATGAGGAAAATAGGATCAATGTTTAAAGAAACATTAAAAATAAATGTCCCCATTTCAGCACAGAAAAGATTCATTCATTCACCCATTCAACAAATGTACTATCCCAGGCTCAATGCCAGGTGCTGGGAATGCAGTGCTTAATGGTGAGGAAAAAAAATATATAGTCCTTTCCCCCTTGAAGTTTAGAGTCTAGAGAGGAGGCAAAAATAAATTAAATGGGAAAACTGCAACTGAGGTCTTTTCTACCAAGTAGCAGAATGTGGTTCTCTGAAAGGGAGTTTGACCTTGTCAGGGGGGTCAGGGAAGGTTTCCTTGAGGAAATGATGATTAAGCTAAGATATGAAGCATAAGTAAGAATTAATTCAGTGAAGAGGAGAGAAAGACATTGCAGGCAAGGGAATCGCATGCACAAAGTCCTTTCTGCGGAAGGAATAATGATGAGATGACGGACAAAAGGCAAGATGTGTGGAGTGCAGAGAATGAGCAGGGGGACCAGGCACAAGATGAGACCAGAGAGGGAGGAAGGACCATGGTGTGACCATGTAAGAGAGTTTGTCTTTTTCCTAAAGTAAATAGTAATCTACTGGAAGCTTTTGTGCTTTGGAAAGATCACTGTGCTAGGGTATGAAGAACAGATTGTTGAGGGGACAAGGGTAAGACTTAGATTGTGGAGGGGATAAAAACATATACAGGTGGAACAGTGAGGGGGGCTACTATAGGCAGGAGATAATGGCATCGTGTAAAATATGGAGTCATCCTTGAATCCCCTTTTTCTTTCATATTTCACATTTAATCCATTAGGAAATGTTGTTGGCTGAATCCAAGTGAATCCTTTTATCATTTCTAGTGTTAAACTCTGATCCAAGCCACTATAATTTCTCCTCTGAACCCTACCAACTATCGTGCCTGGTCTCTGCTTCCAACATTGACCCTGTGGTTTATTCTTCCACACGTGGAAGCCAAAGGCTTCCCCTTAAAGGCTTACCTTTAAAGGTAAGTCAAACCACGTCATTCACCAGCTCAACACGCCCTGCTCCCAGTGGCTTCCTATCTCACTCACCATAAAAGCCCAAGTGCTTCAAGGTGTTTCATGATCTGGCCCCTTACCAAATCTGACCTCGTCTCCTACCACTCTCCCTTTTGCCACAATGGTCAGCTTGCTTTTCTTTAAGCAAGCCACATATCATCCTAACTCAAGACCTCAGCACCTGCCGCACCCTCTGCCTGGAATACTCTTTTCTTAAAGACTCATGGTTCTTCATCTAAAACTCATCATATATATCTCCATTTAGCCCTTTATCATTTAGTTTCATTATCTAAAACTATAACTCCATATTTTATACCAAAGAAGGTGAGAGAGCAAAACACAGAGATACTTCGAAGGAAAGCATTCCAGGCTGTGGAAATAGCAAGAACAAAACTCCTAAGACAGGAGTTCAGGGAAGAACAAGGAAGAGCCAGGCTGGAAGCATGTTGGTAGAAGGTGGAGTGGGAAGGGGAGGCTATACTTGAGGTAGAAATGACAAGCTCACGTAGTACTTGCATGCACATCATCGTGAGGACATTGATTTCACTCTGAAATGAGAAGTCATTGAAGGATGCAGAGTAGAGATGTAGTGTGACCTGACATATTTTAACAGGTGTCTTCTGGATGTTGTATTGAAATTTCACTTAAAGAGGACAAGCGCAAGAGCAGGGAGTTTAGTTACGAAGCAATCATAACAACCAGATAAGAAATGATGGCAGCTTAGACAAAGCTTGTAGCAGTGGTGACAAGTGTTCAGATTCTGGATATGTTTTGAAGGTAGACCTGTCAGGATTTGCTGAAAGAACATATGTGTTGTGTAAGAGAAAGAGACTTGGGATCTGAGCAGCTGGAAAATGGAGTGGTCATTAACCGGGATGAGGAAGACTACAGGTTTGGGAATAGTTATCAGCAGCTGAGTTTTTGGATGTTGGCTTTGAATGACCTTTGACATCCAAGTAGAGATGTTAAAGAGGCAGTTCGAGGTACTCAGGGGAGAGGGCCAGAGATACAAATTTGAGAGGCATCAGTGTAGAGATGGTATTTTCAGTCATAAGCTTGAGTGAGGTCACCAAGGGAAAGGCAGCTGCTAGTAACTAAAGGAATCCTCTATAAAGTGGGAAAGAAAAGGAGTAGCTTCACAGTTGTAACATACTAGCAAAGTGATGATTCTGGGCTATAACCCACTCAGTGACAAGGGACCCTCAATGGGCAGGTGAAGGAAATGGGAGTAATGTGGGTACATGGTTGTTCCAGGGGTCTGAACTACCAACGCCATAATTAACCTCGCAGAGAAATGTGTGGCCAAATTAGCTCCCTGGGCCCAGCTATCTGAAATAAATGACTCAAGTCTCCTTCAGGACCAAAGCCTTTATATGAGTTTCAGTACTGAGGTCACCCCTGAACTGATTTATTGTCCTGGGAACAATTTTATGGGTATGCTTCCTCCAAACACATCACTTTTGCTTTTATACTTCTCTCCAGCAATCTGTTAAAGCTCCTAGATCATAATTATTCCAATGATGACCATGATGACCCCAATTCTCCAACCATGGCCAAAGGGCAAACTGTTATAAACCCAAGAGGGAACCTCTGTGCATCCAGTTCCAGGGTTGAGGAGATGGTAGTCCTGATCCACCAAGGTCAACTACTTCTCACCCCTATTTTAATGTCAGCTTGGTTTCTATGGGTTTCTGACCTGGATCATGAAAATGGAAATCAGAGCACCCATTTTATGGGGAGTGGAAGACAGTAAAACACATGGATGTAATGAATGGAGAAGGGATTTTAACATGTCAAGTGCATACGTGCACTTAGCATAACTTTTCCTTCCACTACCTGTACTGCTCCTATCTCTCCACCAACATCATTATCATGGTCATCATCATCAAACAGTGGTTTTATGCAGCACACCCAGAATCCTGAGTCACACTCCCCCATCTCTTCCTCCCTCTCCACAGTCAAACTCAAGACTTCTAGTCTAAATGGGCAACCAGAACCATAGTGCGGGCAACCAAAGTCAAGGAGAAGAAGACAGTCCCAGCTTCCATACTTTGCTTATCCTTTACCTTCCTGCCCTATCTCCTACCATTTTGCAAAATGGTTATTCTGTATCGACCTATGGCTCATATGTGCTACCTAATTTTTCTTTTTAATTGTGTTGCTAAAAGTTTTAGGTAAACTGAACCC